>NC_012873.2:38552772-38809798 GCF_000003195.3 Sorghum bicolor
GGCTTGCCTTCACGTAGGTGGACGGGCGGTGATCGGGACACTCCGGTAGATCCTCCTCCTCCTCAGCTCCTTCTCCTTGAGGTGGCTCCCTCTGCTGTTCCTCCGGCTCGGGTGGTGCGAACTCCAAGACCGTCACTCCTTTGGGTACACCTATGCATGCATGACAAGGTGATAAACATAGGGGATGCACATAAGATGCAATATGTCATGATGCTGAGCCAAGGCACACATAGCAAGGTATAAACATGAGCACAAGCTCCTAAAACCAAGTGAGTCATAGATTAACAAGTAAGTGCATACTTCTTCTGTGGTAGAGAGGCTAACTGGATGTTGATGCAAAACTGATCTGCAAACACAAAGGGCTAATACCCGATTCAAACGTTAAGGCGTGCCAGCCGATTTGACCTTGCTATCGGCAAAGGTGATAACTCGAATACTTTAGTCCTGACAACAGCGATGCGCCCGGATGTCACGGCTAAGAGGTACTCACGCGGAACTCGAGAACACGCCGAGCTTAAGTCGACGAATTCCTAAGAACTCGTAATAAATAAAAAAAAAATATGACGAAGTCGTCGAAAAGTAGATGCTGGAATATGAGCAAAACGTATGTTTGATTGATTTCTTGATAGATGTCCTGATTACAAGGTCTTAGGGCTTATATTTATACCCTGCTCAAAGAGCTACGACCAGACACGATTAGAATTCGAATTCCAAATTACACGGAACCCGTATACAAAACGATACGAATAACATAAGGAAATAATAAAACCATCCTTCGTGACAAACCGAAACTCCTCCACATGACAACTGGCAGCTTCCGGACTCCTCCTTCGCGTCATCGGCAATCCCCTTGCCATAGTCATCGGCAGACCCTTTTACTTGGTCATCGGCACCATATTACTGTCTGAGGACTTAGTCACATTCAACCTTTCCCTCATCGGCAACCATCCTTACCAGCAACCCGCATCGTACTGCCACCCTGTCCTGCCATCCTGGACACGTGCCCAAAAATGGTGTCAACACTGGACAAGCTAATCAACCTTAGCTACTCACACTTTGTTACTGGTGTCATGGACAGATTAACTAGCCACAAGTTTCAGCTATAACCTAGGCATCAGTTGCCCAAACTAAGCAAGTAGATACTTTCTGGAAAGCTTAACAAATTGTCTACAATTCTCTTTTAGACATCGCAGAATGATTCCCAACAAAAATAGGTTGAAATAGGCAAAGTTTGCTTGCTGTCCTGAAAAATCCAGAGAGCAAGCACTTCGCAGCAGCTTCTTGTAACAATCACAACTAGTAAACTACTCAGCCAAATGTCATGAAATTTGGGCAAAAGGTAGATATGTAAGTTAGCTACAAGTTTGTTAAAGACAAGTTTGACAGAAAACTTCATCTTCAATCTGTTCTTAAACAATTGCTATCAGCTACCCAGGATATGCTCTAGGAGAGACATAATTAGCAAAATAATATTTTAACACATATTAAGAATGTAACATTGGCTCAAATCAAATGCACCAGTAGATGGAACATGTCTAAGAAACACCATAAAACATCATGGCAAGGTTTAAACTCATTTCTAGCATCACTTTTTCCATTTATTTAATTATTAAGATGATTTAATGAGCATATATCACAAGTGCTCTAACAATTCTAATAAAATTTCAGCATGCTATCGATGCTACCACAAGATTACTGTAAAATTTTGAGAGCTCTTGCACATGTGGATTGTGAGATACAAAAATAACAAGCTAACAATGGCATCAAAGGTATAAATGTGAAACCCTATCAAAAAGTGTCAAACAACAGATTTCAGATTTTTCTTAGCTTGGTTTACACATGATTGCATCACTCAGTGAGTTTCATCATAAAAGGAGTAACAATATTCGAGCCTATTCATGTCATAAGTAACAATATTTTAAATTTGCATGGCCAGAAGACTAACAGATCTCAAGATATAATTACCTCCTATTTAAACCAGATTAAATCATATCTATTTATTTCTGCAAAAACATGGCATGTTTTGTATTTTTAATAAAAACTAGACTAACACAAGAACCTAGCAAAATTGGAATCACTCCATTTGGATCTGTATAACTCAAGTTATGAATTTTTCAAAAACAATACAGGATCTGCTAAACAGTGGACTAGAGGGGAGAGAGAGAGGGGCTGACACGGAGACCCAATGGTCAGCGGGACCCGCTCGACAGTGACACAGAGACAGCGGAGAGCTCGTCGCCGGCGAAACTCGACGACGGTGAGGTCTCGGTCGAATCCAAGGGCACCATCGTGACCCTCTCACAAAGGCGGACCTGCCGAGGTGCGAAACCCTAACTCTACTGAGCTCTAGGGGGCTCGCCGGCGTGAATGGCGGCTCAGCGGTGCTGCGGGCGGTACGCCGGCGTGCTGAGCTGATGCCGTCCCAGTTGAGGTTTACGCCGAGCATCAGTGAGTCAAGGGGAAGCGCTAGGAACAAAAATGGAGAGAAATGGTGGAGCAGGGAGGCCTGGCCACGTCACCGGTGACCTCTGCGAACTCCGGCGAGGTGGAGCTCACGACGGAGTTGACAATGCGGCCTCACCAGTTCTCGGCTAAGGGAAAGAGATGGACATCGAGGTAGAGGACATCGAGGTGGAGCTCTAGGCGGGCTGGCTTGGCCAGAGACGCGGTGGAGCGGCCGGAAGAGCTCGCCGGAACGCGGCGGAGCTCACCGAGGCGATGGCGAAGCGAAATGTGGAGCGCCGGAGGAGGGAATGGCGTGTCTGAGGCGTCCATCCGGTGCGTGGCGACTTGTGGACGACGTTGGAGCTAACAAGAGGGGCCGTCGACGGCGTACGGCCGACAGGTGGCCGGACACGCGGCGGCGGGTGAGCTCTGTCCAAACTGAATCGGGCGATTCAGTCGCCATGGCCAGTTACTGAAGGTCGATCTTTGCCAACGTTTCACTCGCGATTCACTCGATGGTTTTGGCTCAGATTTGTTTCATTGGGTAGAGCTACACGAGATCTACAAGTTTGTTTACAGGATCAAAGTCTAACTCGGCCTGGATTTCAATCTACAAAGCTCCCAAGTACCCTACCTCCGAAACTGTGTCGATTCTGACTTAGGCAAATTTGGCTAAGTGTGGAAACAGCCCTTATTTTTGCCTTGTGAGCTAATTTTGGATGTGTTCCAAGCATTTTCATAAAAAGTCATCAACACAACTTTTGTAGCTTATGAAATTTACTACAACTTTGTTTTAGATGTTATTTACATGCAAGGTCTATAACACCAGTTTCATAAAACATCTTTGAAAAGAGGTTTAGGGGGTTAATTAGGTCAACCTATGGTTAACCATGACTTAGGGGCATTTTTGGGCAAAACTTTCAACATAAACTTTATTCAAAAAGTTATTCTAAACATGATTAAAGTATTTTGGAAGACAATGTGCACTTGTATGCATTGGTCACCCATTACTAACACACATAGCAAGTCATACAAGCAATTTAACCACATAATGTATACACCAAATGACATGTGATCATGGTATGATGCTCATGAGTGATCATGATGATTCTTATGTTGATGCAATGCTCATGGTTAACATGCAAGCTAACACTAGAAGTGTTACAGCCCTCCCCCTTACAAAAATCTCGTCCCGAGATTTGAAAGACGTACTATTTTTCATAGAATGAGGGGTAAGTTGCTTGTAAATAGTCTTCCCTTTCCCAAGTGGCATCTCTTTCTCTTTGACGGTTATACAAGACCCTAAAAAGTTTAATCACTCTTCCCCGAGTAACTCTTTCCTTGACATCAAGAACTTGCACATGCTTCTCTTCATAAGATAGATCTGATTGTAATTTAAGACCTCCTATTTCAACTCTTTCTTCGGGCACACAGAGGCACTTCTTGAGTTGAGACACATGAAATACAGGGAAAATAGCTCTCATTTTCGGAGGTAGTTGTACCTTGTAAGCCACTTTGCCGCTTTTCTCAATGATTAGGTAGGGACCCACATATCTCGGAGCGAGCTTCCTTTTTACACCGAAGCGATTTACTCCTTTCATGGGTGATACCTTCAGGTACACAAAGTCACCTACTTCAAACTCGAGTGGTCTTCTTCTTCGGTTAGCATAGCTTTTCTGTGTAGCTTGCGCAGCTTCTATGTGTTTCTAGATAATGAGAACTTGCTTTTCGGCTTCCTCGACAAAGTCAATTCTGTAGTACCTCCTTTCACTAGGTTCGACCCACTTTAGAGGAGTTCTACACTTGCGGCCATACAAAGCTTCGAAAGGAGCCATTCAAATACTCTCTTGATAGCTATTATTGTAAGAGAATGCAACTAAGGGTAGCCACTTCTCCCATACACCCTTGGAAGAGATGACACATGCCCAAAACATATCCTCTAAGATCTGATTCACCCGCTCAGTCTGACTGGAGGTTTGAGGATGGTAGGCTGAACTACGAACCAATTTTGTACCAAGGAGCGAATGCAAATGCTCCCAAAAGCGGGCAGTGAACTGTGGACCTCTATCAGATTCATGCAACTTAACAATGTGAGAGAAGTACAACTCAGCATAGTCGGATGGTTAGTAGGTAGAATGTACGGGAATAAAATGAGCTGACTTGGTCAAGCGGTCAACAATAACCCAAATAGAGTTGTGTCCCTTTTGAGTAGGGGGAAGTCCAACAATGAAATCCATGCTGATTTCTTCCCACTTCCAACCTGGGATCGACAAAGGTTGCAATGAACTTGCAGGCTTAAGGTGAACTACCTTTACCCTGCACCAAGTGTCACACCTAGCAACATGAGCGGCTATCTCTTTCTTCATCTTGGTCCACCAGAAATGAGGTTTCAAGTCTTGATACATTTTGCTACTACCAGGATGAATGGACAACTTGGAAGAATGAGCTTCATCTAAGATTTTGTTGCGTAGGTCACGGTCTTTAGGTACAACTAGTCGATCATCAAACCATAATACACCTTTCTCATCTATCCTGAAATGCTTGGTGTCTTGCTCTTTCATCTTTCTTTCGATATGAAAGATACCAGGGTCAGTCTTTTGAAGCTCTATAATTTGACTCTCTAACGAACAACTAACTACAATGTTGTGCAGGACCACAGGATGCAATAAATTGAAACCTTCCTCTAGGAGAGGTCTAACATGTTGTTTCCGGCTAAGAGCGTCGGCTACAACATTGGCCTTTCCTGGATGATAGTGTACTTCCAGATTATAGTCCTTTATCAACTCCAACCATCTTCTTTGTCTCATGTTTAGCTCGGGCTGAGTGAAGATATATTTGAGGCTCTTATGGTCGGTATAAATATGACACAGATTACCCAACAGATAATGTCTCTAGAGTTTCAATGCGTGTACAACTGCTGCTAACTCTAGATTGTTGATATTTGGGAACGCAATAAGGAATGGATCCGCAAGCGCATGGATATCGGTGAGCACTTCACCCGGGAGGTTATCCAGAGTATCGTATTTATATTTTTACCACTAGGAGAAAGAGTGCATCTGACTAACCTGGTCTATTACTACTAACCTCTAGGCTACAAAGAATGTTTCTCGATGTGAGTGATATATAGAGAAGACTACAACCGTAATCTCTTTCTGACCTTGGTAAGGATGATCTACTATTCTATTGGGGAAGCTTACAGAATCTAGACACCATAGAGGATGTTCAACCCGCACCTATAAACCCTATCCTTCCTGCTAACGAGATATGGTCTACAAAGGTAACTCGGAAATGTCACGTTTCTCGCTACTACCATGGTCTAGCTAGTCAGGGCATATCTATGAGTATCCTAGCCCAAACACCACGTCTACGCTAGAGATGATTACTCTAAACTCTACGCGAAGAGATTAAAGTAAACTCATAAACCAAAGAACAATAAAATAAGAACTTACTAGAATTTAGAAGTCGATATATTGAAGAATCCTAGGAGCAAGCTTCAGGTTAGGAGAACTTGATCCTGCAGGTACAACCTCGGAGTAGACACCGACGGGCCGGGCTTTCTCCGATCTACACCTCCACTCTATCTCTCTCAATCTAGTAGAAACTAGAAGATCTAATTCTACTCACATTGGATGCTAAGCCCTAAGTCTATTTAGAGGAGAGGTATTCCTTTGAGGGCTCCTCTCAACTCTATTATGAACTTGTCTCCTCCAGGGGCCAGGGGGTCTGCTTTTATAGTCCCCTCAGGTGAACGTGAGCCGTTGGATCAAACCGACATTGATTGAACGGTTATTCTTGATCCTTTAGGTCGGTGGAGTGTAATCCCGAAAGAGAGTCCTGATTGGACTCTAGAGGGGGGCGGGCGCCCTGGTCCCTAGGGCGGGCGCCCTGGGCCAGGCCCCGTTCTGCCTCCGCTTCGTTCTCGTGGCTTCTGGAGTCTTCTAGATGGTAGAAAATTGCGCGGTGCGTTAATATCTCTATGTAATCCCGACATGTGGGCCTTTCATCCTTATTTCCTGATAACCCCTTGTAGAAATAGTTAAACAACAAAACTCGTGGAATTCTGTCAGATGAAACCCTAATTCTAGGTGTTGTTTGTATATTGGTCCTTTCCCTTGTTTATTTGATAATTAAAATTGATACTTAAGAACCATCAACAAATACCCCCATACTTAGGCTTTTACTCGTCCTCGAGAAAAGGATGGTTAAGAAAAATATTTGGGGTTAAAACATTGTAAAGCATTCTCTTCATACCTGCAGGGTGTTGTAAAAATTCACTGTGTACTTTAGTCAGGGAAATATATGATCAAGAGTAGCGATCCTTTCTTCTTAATCCTATTACTTGGAGTTTTTGTATATTTTTGAAAAGAAATTTAGCATACCTTTATCCTCATAGGTTCTCTCAGATCACTCATTATCTTTTGTATATCTCACTGAGGCTGTTTTAATTTGCAAAAATTCACAAGCATTCTTACCTTGCATTTATTGCTTGATCAAAACGGGATCCGAGGAGAAGAATGCCATACTCTTAGATCAAAGACTTTGGAAATTAAAAACTTGTCAACTCTTACTGGAATATTTCTTATTAGAGGGACCATGGGCTATCATTTTCTTTATTTTCTTTATTTTAAGTGGATACCGAGGTACCCCTAATTCTACTGCCGGACACTTGTCCATTTTTTGTGCGAGGTTATCGAGCACTTGCTCCTTTTTATTTCCTCGAAATATCCTTATTTTTGCATAGCCCATGCCTCTAATGCAATAATACTTCGGAAGAGTGAATCTTTCTGAGTAAATATCTTGATCTTAGGAGCATGATAAATCTCTCAACAAGGGTCTATCTCATTTTGAACAAACTCAATACAGAGTAGATAGCTTTTATAATCATAATTAATATTTTCAGTTTCATCAGGCATATAAAACACTGAGGATGGTAGCTAGAATTTTTGAATAAATTCTCCAAGCAACAATAATATCAAGAATAAGAAACTTATACTCTACCATCTCACATTCCACAATGACTTAAGTAACACAGGGTTTTAAAATGATTTTATCAATAATTGCAAGTTTCAGGAAATATTACAGAGTGAGATTAATCATGATTATAAACATTTTGATCTTTTTAATTTATCATATCAGAGACAATATTCTGCATAATCCAAGATATATATGTGTATGTGTAAAGTAAAGTGTGCAGAGTATGTACCTGAATCATGGAGTGATGTAGTCGGAGTGTGTTTGGCATGTCGAGGGATCTCCCCCATACTTGTTTCTGCTTTCTTGAATAAAAATAAAGTAGAGACACACAAGACATAATAATAATAATACTCTTTATTAATCTTGAGGCATTTATTATAAATGACAAGTAGCAAACTGACGATAATAGTAAATCTAAACCGAATTTAAAGATAAATAACTAAGATGCATTGCCTCAAGATCTAATCTAGATAACTTAGCGGCGCTCTAACTCCTTGATCTTTTTATTGGCACTAGCAAGATCATGCCAAAGGCCTAGTATAACGGTGTTGTGGTTAGAGAGCTGCCTAGTGATGGAGTTAACCGAGGACCGAAGGTCTATGATGACCCTATCTAGCCTGCGAACGTCCTCATCAATATCTACTATAGTCTTGCGACGCTTAGGAGGTGCCTCAAAAAGCATTGAGAGCGTGCTTCGGGGCTGCATTTGGAGGGATGAAACGGACTTTGGCTGCTCTAATCCCTTAAAAGTAAGGCCTCTCCTCTTCCGTAGTGTAGCGGATGCTGCTGATCTCGCCGCTCCGGTTGGTCTTGACTCCAACGACCCTCACATTGGATCTAGGTGGAAGGATCCTCGTGTCGGCTGGCACCTTGATGGTGGTCTCCTTCTTGGGTGATGGTCCCTTGAGACGTAGGGGCTGTGGCGGTGAGAACAGGTTGAGCATGGTAGGATTGGGCGGAGCTGCGTGTTGACGGTCCTTAAGTACCAAATATAATCATCAAATAAATAAAGAAAAGGATCCAAATGCAACCAACACCCAGACTTAGGGTTTTATCTAACAGAATTCCATGAGTTTTGGTGTTTGTCTATTTCTACAGGGGGTTATCAGGAAATTTGGAGGAAAGGCCCACACGTCGGGTTTACATAGAGATATTAACGTGCCGCGTAATTTTCTATCATCTAGAAGACTCCAGAAGCAACGGGAACGAACGGGAAGCCGAGCGGGCTCAAGGGCAGGGCGCCCGCCCTCCCCCTTGGGCGCCCGCCCAGCTACAGAGTCCAAACAGGACCCTTCTCGCGGATTACGTTCCACCGACCTAAAGGATCAAGGATAACCGTTCAATCAATGTCGGTTTGATCCGACGACCCAGATTCACTTGAAGGGACTATATAAGCAGAACCCCTGGCCCCTGGAGGAGGCACCCCTTGATCCTTATTCATTATTCATAGACAGAGCAAAAGCTAGGGTTTGGAGATGAGAGCTCTCCTCTCATCTCTAAACTAGAGTAGATCTAGATAGTAGCGAGATGGAGAGCGAGGAAGGATTGGAGGAGTGGCCGGCCTGTCGGTTCTTCCTCCGGTTGTACTTCGTCATGATCAAGTTCTAATCAAGCTTGCTCTTGGGATGACTCTGGTAATCTACTTCTAATTCATTATGCAATTACTATCCATGTATGTTCTGGTTCACAACTCTTTTGAGTACTTTAATCTATAGGACACTATAGGTGAGAGTTGTAGTATAGGTGTAAGCGTGGTGCTTAAACCTAGATTACTTGTGGATATCCCCTGTCTAGCTGGATCGTGTGGTAAGCCGCGTAGGTGACAGTTACATTGGTCCCCTTAGTCCACCTCTTGTTAGCAGGACAGGTAGGGTTTATCGGCCTATGGATAAGCATCCTTTGTGGTGTATTCTTATCACGTGGTTCGTCCCAGACTTAGACATACCCCTTTGAAGTAGAGAAACCATAGTTATCCTCTCTATTCTCCTACCATCGCCCATATACTAGATTGCTCTACTCTCTATTCCCATATTATCACCCATTGTTATCTTACCTTTAATATTGTTCTTATTCAATTCTATCATCTTTCCTACCTATCTATCTAGGTTAAGTTAGAGCGTAGATCAGTTCTCCCGTTTCCCTGTGGATACGATAAAACCTTTAACCGGGTAAAAGCTACAACGGTATCCATGCGCTTGCGGATTTATCTGTGTGCGTATAAATACCATAGTACACTCTAGTGCCATGCTGGGGATGACAACCTAGTATTCAAGTGGTGTTAGCAAGTGTCAACACTGCGCTGGCGTAATGGCATGGCTTCTAGCTGTCGCTCTGTGTTGGCCGGGACGAGAGCACGGGCGTTGGGGTCTTCCTTAGGCTTCATGTTGAGGTTAAAGGGGACGACTTCCCAATCGTCGTGGAACTCTTCGGCCATTGGAGCAGCGAGGGAGTAAACAAGCTCTAATTGAAGAAGAAGAAGAAGAGATGGCTTGGATAGATTGGTGTTTGAAAACTGATGTCAGGGGTCTGTTTATATAGGGGTCAAAAAGTGCCTCTAGGGGTTGTTCGGGTTACTCCCGTCGCCGTGCGTGCGAAACTTTCCATCTGAAGGTTTATTTGGTTTACCATAAATGTGTTTTCCATGACGGGGGAGATCGGGACCGAGTGGGGTCAGGGGCTGGGCGCTCGCCCTCTTGATCAGGGCGCCCGCCCTGTGCGTGGCTCCTCTATGGGCCCGCTTCCTCGAGCGTGTTTCTAGATGCAAAACTTATTAGGAAAATATATGTGTGACCCAAAAACGTCAGATTAAAAAGGTTGGGCTCTAAATCTCCATGGGAAGGTAAAAATGGATTACGTCTATTTCTTCTAATTCTTTATGGGCTCTAAAAATAATTTAAGACGTTGGCCATTTACCTTGAATAACGTACCTTCGTCATTTTGAAGTGTGATAGCTCTGTGGCATGATGAATTGATTACCTTGAATGGTCCTTCCCATTTACTCCGGAGTTTTCCATGCCCGAAAAGCTTCACCCTGGAATTAAAAAGTAATACCTTTTCTCCGGGTGTGAACTCCTTCTTGTTGATCCTCTTGTCATGCCACCTTTTGACTCTTTCTTTGTAGATCTTCAAATTGTGATATGCTTTCTCTCGCCATTCTTCCAATTCTGATAGTTGCATTTTTCTATGGTCTCCAGCGACATCTAGGTCCATATTCCATCTCCTTATGGCTCAGTGTGATTTGAATTCTAGTTCAATAGGTAGGTGGCAAGTCTTCCCGTACACCAATTGGTATGGAGACATTCCAATTGGAGTCTTGTATGATGTCCGGTATGCCCAGAGTGCATCGGGTAACTTGTCTTTCCATGCCGTTCCCATTTCATTCACTGTCTTCTGAAGCATATTCTTGATTTGCTTGTTGGAAGTCTCTGCTTGGCCACTTGTCTGAGGATGATAGGGGGTAGCGATGTTGTGACGGATTTCATGTTTTGATAGATATTGCTTGAAACGTTTATCGATGAAGTGTGCTCCTCCATCACTTATCACTACTCTGGGGACTCCAAATCTTGGAAATATAATTTCTTCAAACATCCTCTTTGAACTGACGTTGTCGGCATGCTTGCAAGGTAATGCCTCTACCCACTTGGAGACGTAGTCAACTGCCACCAAGATGAACTCACACTTCTTTGATGGGGGAAATGGACCAATGTAATCTATTCCCCAGACATCAAAGAGCTCAATCTGAAGATTGTTGATGAGTGGCATGGCATCTCTTGTATTTATGTTTCCGTGCCTTTGACATGGCCCACATCTTCTGATATATTGCTTCGTGTCTTCATACATCGTAGGCCAGTAGAATCCACATTGCCAGATCTTTGAATGTGTACGGAATGCTCCATAATGACCTCCATATGGTGATGAATGACATCTATCGATAATCTTCCATCGTTCCTCAGTGGTCACACACCTCCTGAGTAAGCCATCAGAGCATACTCGGAAGAGGTATGGCTCATCCCATATATGTGAACGACTTTCTTGAATAAGCTTCTTCTTGTTTGCTCCTGGTGGTACATACCCTGAAACCATAAAATTAACAATATCTGCATACCAGGGGTCAGACCTGTTAATCCCGTAGAGCATGTCGTCCCGGAGTGAATCATTGATGGGGGTTTCCTATGGACTCTTAAAATACATTCTAGACAAGTGATCAGCAACAGAATTTTCTATTCCCTTTTTATCTTTTATTTCTAAGTCAAATTCTTGAAGTAATAAGATCCATCTAATCAGGCGAGGTTTAGCATCTTTTTTAGTGAGCAAATATTTTAGTGCAGCGTGATCAGTGTAAACAATTATTTTACCTCCAACTAAATAAGATCTAAATTTATCAATGGCAAAGACAATAGCCAGAAGCTCTTTTTCAGTGGTTGCATAATTAAGTTGAGCTCCTGTCAAAGTTTTATTGGCATAAGCAATTGCATGATGCTTCTTATTTTTAGTTTGTCCCAAAACTGCCCCACAGCATAATCATAGCATCACACATAATTTCAAAAGGCAACGACCAATCAGGGGGTTGAATGATTGGTGTAGAGATGAGTGCTTTCTTTAATAAATTAAAAGATGTTAGACATGCATCATTAAATTCAAAAGGAGAATCCTTGGCTAGCAAAAGAGTAAGTGGTCTAGCAATAAATGAAAAATCTTTTATGAATCTACGATAAAAACCAACATGGCCAAGAAAGCTTCGAATTCCTTTTATATTCATAGGTGGAGGTAGTTGTTCAATTACTTCAATTTTAGCTTTGTCTACCTCAATACCTCTTTTAGACACTAGGTGTCCCAGCACTATTCCTTCCCTAACCATGAAATGACATTTTCCCAATTAAGGACTAAGTGCTTTTCTTCACATCTTTGCAAAACCTTGTCTAAGTTTTCAAGACAACTATCAAAAGTTTTTTCATAAATAGAGAAATCATCCATGAAAACTTCCATAATCTCTTCAATCATATCAGAAAATATAGACATCATGCATCTTTGAAAAGAAGCTGGTGCATTACATAACCCAAAAGACATTCTACGGTAAGCATAAGTTCCATATGGGCATGTAAAAGTGGTTTTGCTTTGATCATCGGGATGGATCGGGATCTGGTGATACCCTGAATATCCATCTAAGAAATAGAAGAACGAATGGTTCGCTAATCGCTCTAGCATCTCATCTATGAAAGGTAAAGGAAAATGATCCTTTCTCGTGGCTTTGTTTAGTTTCCTATAGTCTATGCACATCCACCACCCTGTGACGGTGCGTTGCGGAATTAGCTCGTTCTTTTCATTCATAATTGCAGTCATGCCTCCCTTTTTAGGCACAATCTTGAACTGGGCTTACCCACTCACTGTGCGGCATAGGATATATAATCCCTGCATGCAGCAACTTTATAACTTCCTTTTTAACTACCTCTCTCATCGTGTTGTTAAGTCTACGTTGGGGCTCTCGAGAGGGTGAAACAGAAGGATTTGTCGGAATACGATGGGTACAAATCATAATACTGATTCCTGTAAGATCTTGGAGTGAGTAGCCGAAAACTGAGTGATGTTTCTCAAGAATGGTCATCAATCGCAGAGTTTGCTCCTGAGTGAGTTTATCACTAATGATCACAGGAAACTCTGGATTATTGTTTAGGAAAGCATAGATAAGACCGGGTGGTAAAGTTTTAAGCTCTATGGGAGGTCTAGGCGTTTCTGCAAACTCGTCTAAGGGTTCAGGTTCAGATGGTTCAACTTCTTCTTCTGTGAAGAAAGGAGCTTCGTCTTCTAAGTCTGGTTTGTCTAAAAGCTCTAGAGATGCAGCCTTTACCTCCTCCATAGGATCAGGTAAAAGATATGACTTGGCCTTATTATTTAAGGAGTGTGAAATTGTTATTGGAAATTTAAAAGTTTTTCCAAAAGAAATGTGTAGCTTTCCAGTATGACCTTCATAAAGGAGTCTTCTAAAAGGTTGTCCTGTCAACAGGTCGAAGTCCCATGTATCAAAGATATAGAATTTTAAATGAACCATGGATCCTTCTACCGTAAGGGGTAGGACATTAATAATTCCAAGACTAGGGACTAATCGTCCCGAAGATTCCTTTATGACCTTTGTTGTGGGGGTTAAGACCAAATTTTTAAATAGTTTAAGTGCAAAAGATTCAGACATGATGTTGATCCCCACAACAGGATTATAGAGAGCATCAAATCGATCAGAATCATAAGCACAACGTATAGTTATAGAGGGTGTGTCCAAATGGATCACCTCAGAGGAAAGCTCTGATTCCTCTTACCACTCGCTACTCATGACAGAGATAAGTTCTCTCAATTGATGTTCACTTTGTAAACAAATGCTAAAATGGCCATTTTGGGGTATGTTAATAGAATGGTAGTTTGAAATGTTTCCAAAATCGGCAAAAAGATCAGATTCTATATCCAGCATGAAATCAGGTGGTGGAATTTCTTCCTTTTGTGGCTTAGAACTTGGGATAGCTAAAGTAGATGGAGAATTTGGCAGAGTGTCTACTTCGGCTTCGTGGGTTTCATCATGAAGGGTATTATCCATCTCAGCTTCTAGGATTCTATCTAAGATCACTCTAGCATCATCAGCAGGGATGTGAAAGAAAGAACCTCTAGACATTGTATGTAGCATTTGTTTATGATCTTTCTGAAGACCTCGAAAAAAGAGAAATAAAAGAACAGGGTCTTCAAGATTAAGGTTTGGACCAGATTCTAAAAGATCAGAAAAACATTTCTAGGATTTTCCCAAAGTTTCATTATCTTTTTGTTTAAAATATAGGACTTCGAGTCTAAGGTCGCCGATACGGTCGAGGGAATAAAAATCTAGACAAAAGTTGGCTCGTAAAACTCCCCATTCACCTCGTTGTTGACTTACCTTCTGACTGTACCATTGTCTAGCTTCTCCCCTTAAAGAAAAAGGACAAAGCTTCCAACATAAAGTTTTATCAGAAATGCCTTCAATGCGAAGACAATCACATGTTTGCTCAAAATCTCTAATATGAAGGTAAGGGTTTTCGTCTTCCTTTCATGAAAAAGATAGGTTTTGAATCATGGCAATCAACCTAGAACTTAACCTATACTGGGATGTTTGGATAGGCTGTGATGACTCCCATGGTAAAAGGTTAGTTTCCGAAGGTGTTGCAAATTGGTAGATTGATTTAGAATCTTGGTTTTCCATAAGGTAAGAGTATAGAAAATAAATAAAGAATATAAAAGATAAGAAAAGATAAAAGTATAGATACAAGCTAGTAGTAAGACTCAAGGTTATCTCAGCAAACCATCTTTCTCCCCGACAACGGCGCCAGAAATGCTTGTTGATATTTGGGAACGCAATAAGGAATGGATCCGCAAGTGCATATATATCTTTGAGCACTTCACCCGGGAGGTTATCCAGAGTATCGTATTTATATTTTTACCACTAGGAGAAAGAGTGGATCTGACTAACCTGGTCTATTACTACTAACCTCTAGGCTTCAAAGAATGTTTCTTGATGTGAGTGATATATAGAGAAGACTACAACCGTAATCTCTTTCTAACCTTGGTAAGGATGATCTACTGTTCTATTGGGGAAGCTTACGGAATCTAGGCACGATAGAGGATGTTCAACCCGCACCTATAAACCCTATCCTTCCTGCTAACGAGATATGGTCTACAAAGGTAACTCGGAAATGTCACGTTCCTCGCTACTACCACGGTCCAGCTAGTCAAGGGATATCTATGAGTATCCTAGCCCAAACACCACGTCTACGCTAGAGATGATTACTCTAAACTCTACGCGAAGAGATTAAAGTAAACTCATAAACCAAAGAACAATAAAACAAGAACTTACTAGAATTTAGAAGTCGAAATACTGGAGAATCCTTGGAGCAAGCTTCGGGTTAGGAGAACTTGATCCCGCTGGTACAACCTCGGAGTAGACACCGACGGGCCGGGCTTCCTCCGATCTACACCTCCACTCTATCTCTCTCAATCTAGTAGAAACTAGAAGATCTAATTCTACTCACATTGGATGCTAAGCCCTAAGTGTATTTAGAGGAGAGGTATTCCTTTGAGGGCTCCTCTCAACTCGATTATGAACTTGTCTCCTCCAGGGGCCAGGGGGTCTGCTTTTATAGTCCCCTCAGGTGAACGTGAGCCGTTGGATCAAACCGACATTGATTGAACGGTTATCCTTGATCCTTTAGGTCGGTGGAGCGTAATCCCAAAAGAGAGTCCTGATTGGACTCCAGAGGGGGGCGGGCGCCCTGGGCCAGGCCCCGTTCTGCCTCCGCTTCATTCTCGTGGCTTCTGGAGTCTTCTAGATGGTAGAAAATTGCGCGGTGCGTTAATATCTCTATGCAATCCCGACATGTGGGCCTTTCTTCCTTATTTCCTGATAACCCCCTGCAGAAACAGATAAACAACAAAACTCGTGGAATTCTATCAGATCAAACCCTAATTCTAGGTGTTGTTTGTATATTGGTCCTTTCCCTTGTTTATTTGATAATTAAAATTGATACTTAAGAACCGTCAACATAGATCATGAGTCAGGTAGTTAGCTTCATGCTTCTTCACCTGCCGAGAGGCATAGGCAATGACTCGGCCTTCTTGCATAAGTACACAACCTAGGCCAGTACCAGATGCATCACAAAAGACATGAAATGGCTTTTCAATGTCAGGTTGTGCCAAAACAGGGGTGGTGGTCAGCAAATGGCGTAAAGCGATGAAAGCGACTTCACACTCCTGAAACCACACAAATTTCACATCCTTTGCAGTAGCTTGGTCATAGGCTTGACTATCTTGGAGAAGTCTGGAATAAAATGACGATAATATCCAGCTAGACCGAGAAAACTTCAATCCTCATGCACTGAAGTCGAGGCCTTCCAGTCTAGAACCTCCTGCACCTTTGACGGGTCAACAGAAATACCGTCTTCAGATAAAATATGGCCTAAGAAAGGCACTTTCTTCAGACAAAACTCACACTTGCTGAACTTGGCATAGAGTTGATGTTCTCGCAATCTAGTGAGTATAATCCGAAGGTGCTTCTCATGGTCTTGGGCATTTTCAGAATACACCAATATGTCATCGATTAACACTACCACAAACTTATCCAGTTTAGGCATGAACACCGAATTTATCAGGTACATGAAATGAGCAGGGGCATTAGTCAGACCAAAGGACATGACTAGATAGTCATACAACCCATACCTGGTCGAGAAAGCCGTTTTGGGGATGTCTTCAGGTCGAATCTTGATTTGATGATACCCGGATCTCAGATCAATCTTTGAGAACACCTTAGCCTTGGCTAATTGATCAAACAGAATATCAACGTGAGGCAAGGGATACTTGTTTTTGATAGTCACGGCATTCAGCGGACGATAGTCTACACACATACGTAGAGACTTGTCCTTGTTCTTGACAAAGAGAGCCAGACAACCCCATGGAGAAGAACTAGGCCGAATAAGACCTTTCTCCAGGAGTTCTTGCAACTGCTTCTTCAACTCGGCTAATTCATTGGGTGGCATTCGATATGGCCTTCTAGAGATGGGTGCGGTACCCGGAATTAGATCAATTTTAAACTCTATATCTCTGTCTCGTGGCAACCTAGGCAGATCCTCTAGAAAGACATCCGGAAACTCACACACTATAGGAATCTCTGCCACAGTGAGTGGTCTGATAGCGTTTGTAGCGTGACGGATGTCATCATTTTTGGGAAGTTAGACTAAGAAAGCTTCTTTACTATCTGGCTCCCTCAACATGACTACCCTCGTTGAGGTATCTATCAACACCCCAAGCTTACTCATCCAATTCATTCCCAGAATAACATCTATTCCCAAGCCTAGAAAGATTACTAGATCTGCTGAATAATTACGCCCTTCAATTGCAATATGTACATCCCTCACTAATTGATTTGTAGCGATTTGATTACCAGCAGCACTAATGCAAAATTTGCCATTGTCAAGATCAACTACATGCTGCCCATGTTTAGATGCAAATGCCTGACTCATGAATGAATGCGAAGCTCCGGAATCAAACAAGACAACTGCGGGATGTTGGTTGACAAGAAACATACCAGTGGTGACCACTACACCTTCAGGGATCTCCTCAACAGTGGTATAGTGCACTCGGCCGGTACGGTTATTAGTCCCAGCTGCAGTTCCTCTTGGGATAAGGGCAATCCCTCGCCCAGTGACCAACTTGTTTGCAGTTAAATCAGGGACGGTTATCAGGGGGAGTCTTGGGGCCTCCTTGACCTATAGCACCCCTAGGAAGAGCAACTGTGAAGGATTTCTGAACTCCTGTCTTCACATTTGACTTCTTCTGCGGCGGCCTGTACCTTGTCACAGCATTGGGCGGACGATAGGCCGGCTTACTTGTCACCTGAGCCTTGGACTGCGAAGCACCTGCTTCATAGGCCCTCTTGCGGTTCTTGGATGCAACATAGATAGCATTAGAGTTCTCCTAGGTCAACGCATCACTCACAAACTCATTGAAGGTGGTACACTTATTACCAGCCATGTTCTTGGACAGCTTGGGCCCCAGTCCCCTCTTGAAACTAGCAAGCTTCTTGTCCTCAGTATCAATAAACTCAGGAGCATAGCGAGACAAGTTATTGAAGGCATGAAGATACTTAGTCAAACTTTTAGTTCCCTGAGTCAAGTTCATGAACTCGGTATGCTTGATAGTCAGTAAGCCCTGCGGAATATAGGTGTTCCTGAAAGCAGTTTGGAACTGATCCCAGGTTACAACAGCATTGGCAGGCAAGCTGGTCCTATAATGACTCCACCAGACACCTGCTTTGCCCTCCAACTGGTGTGCTGCATATTCCGCATTCACTTCTTTAGTCATCCTTAACAAGCGAAACTTTTGCTCAAGGGTATTGAGCCATTCATCAGCTTCCAGAGGTTCAGAGGCCTCCTTGAAAACCAGTGGCTTCGTGTCCTGAAAATCCTTGAAGCTGCTATACTGATTCGCTTCTCCGCCTTGGCGGGCATGGCGACCACCCCGATTCTGCTGTGCCATGGTCTGCATAGCTTCATTTAGCATCCGCTGGCCGTCCACAAGAGTTGCCAGGAGCTCAACAGGCATAGGCAGGGGAGGTGGTGGTGGTGGCGGCACCTCATTGTGACCGGAGCGAGTATTGCAAGCCATCTGCACAAGGCATACCAAGTGACCGTTTAGGATAACAGATATAATTGCCATGAATCTCAATTGATGCCGTATGGAATTCAATGAAATAAATTCACATAATACAAGGCACAATAATCCATGTACAACAAGGGAATATCATCCACGACACTGGTTATTCTCACGATCATTCACAACCACATTTCACAAGGATTAAAGACATTGCTGGAAATTATTTAAGCTCAACATAACCATGGAGCATCACACACAGGTGCATAGGGTTACACAGAGTCTTTGTCACAACTTAAGTCTTACTGAAAGGGCATCATGGCCAATACATAAAGTCTCACTGGAATTTCAGATTACATGTCCATTACATAAGGAGATGGGAACTAGTACATAAATATGGAAACCATTGCGAAACTATAGTTCTTCTTCAGATTCTCCATTAGAGATTATGCCATCATCCTGATCTTCCTCACTGGGGTCCTCTTCATGATTAACGGGGACAGGGTGTGGAATAGGATTTATGACATTATTTAGGTGATGGACATCTAACTGCAGCTCAGCAATCCTATTGATCAGCTCTTCCTCTCTAATCTCAGCGTGGAACAAAGCTCTAACTCTAGCAGCTTCTTTATTTTCAGACAAGTGCATAGCCTCATCTCGCTCTCTAGTCATTTGCATCATGCGTGCTTGTGCCTCATTGCACTCTGTAACTGCATTTTCAACTTGATTGCGGCGGGCTTGCAAAGCGGTATGGTAGTTTTGAATTTCAGCTTGTGCATCACTAAAGGCTTTGCGGTGCTTGCACACACGCTTGCATAGTTTGCGCTGCCAAACTTGAGCTTGCTGAAGCGCTAGCATGGCTTCTATGTAGGTATCTTGGCGTACATAGTACAGCTTCAGTACCGCCGGCATGGCACTCATAGCAGGGCTAGAGCTATATCCTAGTACGGTTTCTCTCATCTCCAAGGGCTCAGTTCCTATTTGAGACACAAAGGTGTCAGTTACACTCACCCTAGGAAAAGATCCAGCTGGGCCATTCACTAGATCATCACCATAGTCCTGACATATTTCTAACAGCACTTCTAAGGCTGCTACTTGGGCACCCTCCCAAGGAGTTTGACCATCGGATTCTACTATCCATCCTAGCCACTGTGGGTTATTTGGACAAGGGGGAACTGTAATTTTGACATCTACCCAAGGCAAACATCCTACATGCTCAGCCTCTGTCCAAGTGTACCGAGGTGGTTCCTCATATCCCACTAAGCTTAGCACTCTCCACAACAAGGTAGGAGTGCCAAACATGTCCAGAAAAGTCTCATTTGCAAGTGGGGCTGCCATCTGTAGGAAAGACCACAACTTGAGTAAGGAAGATTAATTACAAGGGAAGGTAATTAGATATAGTTTAGGAATTATAAGAATTGAGTAGTGCATAAGGGATGCATGAATGATTCATGATGCATGCACGTTCCATACGTCCTTACCATTCCTAGAAGAAAGTTCTAACGGTATAGTCGGTGGCATGCATACGTGCACTCTTTATACGTAACTACACGGTCTACACGTTTCGTTGTTAGTCTACCTGCAGAAAATTTCATTTCAGCCCAACCCCACAAGAGTATAATTGCAGAAATGAAAGTCTAATCATCTACAACTAAGCTAGGTACTCCGATATATATCCCCGAACATATATCGTAGCACACTACCCATTTGGAATACACCCACATATACATCAAACATGTATACGTGGCTGCACCTACTACCCACAACTAAGTACTTTCATATATACATGTGTGCAACATGTAAATATTCCAGTAACCAAAGCTAACACTCCCCTAGACCGACGGTTGGACGGTCATGCTCTCACAGCTCACACTTACCGTAGCGTAGAGGCATATAGATCCATACATTACCACTCAAGCAAGTGGCATCCATACAATTTCACGCCGTATGGACGACGAAAGGAAAACAACATTGCTTACCATGGCGTAGAGGCATGTGATCCATTCATTACCACTTAAGTAAGTGGCACCCATATTATTGCACGCCATATGGACGACGAAAGGAAAAACCCCCACGTTAGTAATATTAAGCCACCTAGAAGTCCTTAAACGGGCATAAAGGGTATGACCACTGGCATGGTATATGTTATTGAAACATTTTTAAAACAGCCCTATGTACAGTCTAATTTGCCAATTAGTTTGGGAAAAATAAATTCATTTGTTTTGTAAATACTTCTATGATGGTTAAATGCTTAATCTTGCTCCGATGCCAGCTGTAACACGAGAGCAGTCAAGCCAATGGACTTGAACCCATATAAACCCGGTAGTCCGACGAAACCTCAGAAGATCTCGATTCAACCAACATACAACCAAGATCGTACATGATCAAGCATCGCCATCACAGATTACATACATTCATCACAGAACATAGTTTTACAACACATCAGAGTTCAAATAAAGTTATTACAAACCAGTTCAGTAGTGGAAGCAAAGTAGTTTTAAAAACCACACACACTCAGTTTAATTACATGCTAGATCCATAGTCAACCCAACAAAAGCACAACTGAAGGTAATAGAAGTGATCATGCCCATGATCTACTCATCGTACGCAGGCAGATGATGACAGTTAGCACAGTAGCCGTGATAAACGACATCATCTGCAACAAAGGTAAATAAAACCCTGAGTACGAGAATGTACTCAGCTAGACTTACCCGTCATAAACCAGAAATAAAGTGACACCAAGGAGTATGCAAGGTTAATATTTGTGGACTGGTTTGACTCACATTTTCGCATAAAAAGCTTTAGTTGTAGGTAACACATTTATTGCATTTTGGCAGCAAGTTCATTACTTAACAACTATCCACTTGATTTGCACCTGTTCTAAGCATACACTTGAGCATTAAGCATCACAATAATAACCATATCCGGATTATCACATAGCCATCATCATTCTCATCATAACCATCAATTTTATTTAATGAGTTCTACGTTGCCGCTGCTCGAGTCAAGTTCTCACTATCCGAGAGAGACGGCAATTTGAATCGATTCCTATCCAGCTAGAGGGGTATTCCTAGCACTCACCCAAGCACACCTCATGAGGGCAGCTCGGATCACCTTTAGCACAACTCCGGACCAAGTCGCGGGTCCGTACGGCGCCGCACCCCCAGGGACCGCCAATCTACCAGGGTCAGGACTCTAACCTGACACCTCGGTCTTACGCCATTGACTCCCCGCACATCCGTGCTACCAACCGGGGTGCGGACTTTAACCAGATCGAGGTATCCGACTGGAGATGCACTCGTAGGCTTCGCGGTCGGAACGACTTATCCGGCCAACTAAGTGTTAGGCATGCGTTCAACATGACATGAGGACGTACAGCGATTCGGTCCTTAACCAACACAGACTGGGATAGATTCACACCCAAGACCTCCATGCCTTGTTGCTGCACTATCGTCATCCCGCTCGGTCTCAAAATTCATTATTAGCATATGGTTATCTCCAAGATAGCAAATATAGCCAACCGTGATTCAGTATCCACCTAACACTCGCAGGTGACATGAAATCACCCGACTTCTACCGAGCTAAGCATGGCTAAGCATAATTTCGATCCTGGACCTACTTAGGTAAGGTATAAGGTGGACAAGGTAGTTAAATATGCAGCAGGGGTGTCATATCAACGCCTAACACTTAATGCAACAATACATAACCATAGTTAATTGATAGCTGGACATGATAACAAAATAGTAGGAGTCTTATAATGCTTCGGGGCTTGCCTTCAACGTAGGTGGACGGGCGGTGATCGAGACACTCCGATAGATCCTCCTCCTCCTCAGCTCCTTCTCCTTGAGGTGGCTCCCTCTGCTGTTCCTCCGGCTCGGGTGGTGCGAACTCCAATACCATCACTCCTTTGGGTACACGTATGCATGCATGACAAGGTGATACACATAGGGAATGCACATAAGATGCAATATGTCATGATGCTGAGCCAAGGCACACATAGCAAGGTATAAACATGAGCACAACCTCCTAAAACCACGTGAGTCACAGATTAACAAGTGCATACTTCTTCTCTGGTAGAGAGGCTAACTAGACAAGCTAATCAACCTTAGCTACTCACACTTTGTCACTGGTGTCATGGACAGATTAACTAGCCACAAGTTTCAGCTATAACCTAGGCATCAGTTGCCCAAACTAAGCAAGTAGATACTTTCTAGAAAGCTTAACAAATTGTCTACAATTCTCTTTTAGACATCCCAGAATGATTCTGTTGGTGCAAAAGCTGATCTGCAAACACAAAGGGCTAATACCCGATCTAATCGTTAAGGCGTGCCAGCCGATTTGACCTTACAATCGACAAAGGTGGTAACTCGAACACTTTGGTCCCAACAACAGTGATGCGCCCGGATGTCACGGCCAAGAGGTGCTCACACGGAACTTGAGAACGTGTCGAGTTTGACTCGATGATTTCCTAAGAACTTGTAGTAAAAGGAAAAATATGACGAAGTCGTCGAAAAAGTAGATGCTGGAATATGAGTAAAAACTTGTGTTTGATTGATTGATAGATGTCTCAGTACATTGCCCTAGGGTCTACATTTATACCCTGTCCAAAGAGCTACAACCAGACACAACTAGGACTCGAATTCCAAATTAAACGGAACCCGTATACAAAACGAACTCTAATAACTATCCTCTATGATAAATCGGTACGCCATCCTGAGTCAATCGGCAACCCCTGCGCTTTTCTTCTAAGTCATCGGCAACCATCAGCATTGGCCATCGGTATGAACGTATCACCACTCTTGGACTTAGTTGTATTCAGCTGCTTTTCCATCGGCATCAACCCTCATCGACAACTCTCCTGTAGACTAGTCACCACTCCTCCACCTGCCGATCCACACCTCATTAACTCCAGACGCGCGCCCAAAGATACGTGTCCAAAAATGGTGTCAACACATGCCCCCCAATTTCGGAGTATAACATTATTAATGCTCTGAAATTCTCCTCAGTAATAACGCCTTTTTGCAATTACTTCTCCCCAATTTGGTAATCAATCACCAAATCTGAACAACCTTAGCCTGATCCTTCCACAGGTTCCTCGAACTTCCCAAATTTTTCGAACCGAATCTCTCCTGAATACTCTCATCGGCAACATTTCTGTTAGACAAGATTGCCAATGAACCGACCAGGAGATCTCACACAGTAGAATATCTCCATAAATATGACCGCTTGATGTCAAATCACTTGCACAATCCCCTGATTATCGTGCGAACAGTTACCATATCCACCTGAACACCCTCGGATTTCACGAATGCGGCAAAGAGATAAGTCAAATTTGCCCCTGCCCTCCTTGTCCTATAAATACTTCCTTCTCCGGCACTCTTCCTCCATCATGTCATTCTACAGCCTCATACCCACTTTTCTGGCGGTGGCATTGCTTGATAACTTCAAGACCTCTAGCAAGGACTTCCTCCATCGATCCTCCGAGTCCTCGATTCCTTCTTCTCCCCGGGAAGAGATGGCCATCAACTTCGTCGTTCATAAGGTCAACCTACCATCCTTCTTTTATACTTTTACTATACTCCTATTCATCTGCAAATCTATTTACTGAGTACCTATTTTTTCTCTCCCTTTTTTTTGTTCTTCCAATCTTTAAACCTTTTAGGAATTAGCCGATAAGATCGCGATCCCTACCGATCAGGCTCACTTCCATTGTCTCGGTCCATTGGGAAACCCAGATCCTACCGATCTGATAAACGTAGAGACAAATAGGATCCCCTTTAGAGCTAAGAACTTCTCCTTAGATCTGTGGAAAGATGCTTTCTGTTCCTGGCCCAGTCCTACCAAGGGATGGAAAGACTGGTTCCTGAGAGTCAGCCATTCAAATGAAGTCCAATGGGGTGAGCGGAAATTAGACCAATGCATTAGATTATCTATTGCCGATATGGAGAGGAACGATTCGCTGCTAATAGCTGCCTCATACTTTTGGTCAGACACACTCAACGCTTTTGTATTCGGCCACGGCCCTGCTTCACCTACTCTGCCGATGTACTCATGCTTACCGGCTTAGACATATCAACTGCCGATAATAGTCATCTATTTGATAATAAGCCCAGTTCTAAGGTAGAAACTCGTAGTATCGGCGGTTGGTCTAGGTACATTCAAAAGTACCGGAAAACAGGACCTGTCCGGGAAAGAGAACAGGCCATTTTCTTGAACATGTGGCTGGATAAGTTTGTATTCTATGGGCGATCGGCAGCACCAACCTCTGTCTATCTATCGGCAGCAGAGAGACTAGCCAATGGTGGCCGATTTCCTCTTGGTTGATACCTGCTCGGTTCTGTTTATCATCTTCTCCATCAGGTAGCTAAGAAACTCCTGCTAGGCCAACCCATCGGCAACTTAGGGGGACCCTGGTGGTTCATCAACATGTGGCTTAGTGTCCACATGCATAAGCGCCTTGAATTCAACCTCTTCGCACAGCGCTTCCCTAGAGATATAGCCGAAGATCATGAGCTGGATGAGGAAGAATCGGCAACTCGCTCCCCTCTGAACTATGGTGAAGCTGCCATAGTTTTACCTGGTACTGGTGGCAATGAGGACCAGGTCAGCCGATTCTTCTAGACTCTTTATGAGGGTCTGGCTAAAGATCAGCGGGCATGGATGCCTTATGAGGATCCAGAAACTAGATTCCCGCTCACTTTCCACCCCTTTGATGATGCTCTCAGTAAGGACCATGATCTGATGATGGCAATTATCACTCCGAGAGCCATACCAGTGAACTTCTTTGGTAGCGGGAAAGCCTCCAATCTGACCTATGAGTTCTACAACCCATCGACACTAGCTCGCCAACTAGCCTTTGGACAGCTGCCAATTGCACTCTGCTATGCCGATGTGGTGAAACCAAGGGAGACCATAACCAGTGGTCTTGAGTGGATAAAAAAAGCTCAACTCCCACCAAATGCCGATACAGACGTTGATCTATCGGCTTCGATCCCAGCTCTCTTCATTACTCAGGCATATAAACAGTGGTGGGAGAAATAGAAAGATCACCTGTTCTACAGATCGGCCCTCACATACCGCGGCATGATCGACCCCAAGTACAAGGTCCCCGAGAACACTGTAAGCCTTTAACCGATGCTCCAGTCCGTTTATTACTTTTATTCCTATCGGTAACTCAGTTTTTCTCTTTTTTAAACAGATTGACGATACACCACCAACTGTCAGTAGGAGCGGAAAGCCGATCGAACTCATTCCATTAGGTCCGATCTCCCTTATCAGTAACAACGCACCAACCCTGGCAGCTCTGATGCATAGGAACGTGCGTTTCAAGAAGATTACCACCAGACGAGCAAAGACGTCCCCATCGGTGGCTGCCACTGCTCTGGCACAAGCTTTCAAGGTAAATCCCTGATTTCTTCAATTTACACCGATTCCATTCCATACTCACATGACCTTTTCAGGATACATCGGCTGCTATGGGAACCTCATCGGTAACCTTTACCGTCTCAATCAAAATTCTATCAATACTCTATCACAATTGTGCTTATGAAACTTTTGTTACTATATCAGCAAACTGGCAAATCGGCAAGGACCAGGACAAGTGCTGATGCCCAGTCTGGCCAAGTCAAGAGAAAAGGCCCCAAGAGCACCAAGTCACAAGCAAAATGCTAGAGGACACCATCGCCTCCTCCTCCTCCTCCAAGGTCGCCGATTCATGTGGAATCGTCTCCTTCTTTGCCAGAAGTTCAGACATGGCAAGCGCCATCTCCACCTCAACCACAAGAAGTACCTCGGCCAAAAGAGATATCAGCCGATGTACTTGAGCAGACTCCCGATCCAGTGGGATCAATCATATCATCGGTAGTCTCTTCAATCCAGACAAGCACTGCACCCCCTCAAGGTAAGGTTCTGTCCATAAGATTATTTGCCGTTGGTTTTTTTCTAACACTCATTATTATTATATAATTTTCAGCTAACATCATTCCATCGGCAACTCCAGCCGATCAACCTGTGGTACCATCGGCCTCAGCTAGCCAGAGGCGAGAAATTGCCCTGAAACAAGTAAGTCACCTGACCTCTATTTTTATCATCACTAGTACTTGATCATCAAATAACTTATTATATTTTCTTTTCTAGGAACAAGACTCTCCAGACAGCTTGTTCTCTTTTGCTATTGAAATTTCTGACGATGAAGGCGAGGAAGCAAGCTCTTCTCAAGCAGTAGGGATTTCATTGGCAGAAATCAGAGCTAAACTGGAGGATCTAATGGCCCTGCTTCATCAGGATACAGCTCAATTAGTCGACGACTCTGATCTAGCAAAAGCTCTATTCAAAGCTCTCAGAGGTCAGATCCCTGCCGATGCCGAAGAGACTCTTTTTCAGGCTGCACACTTAGAGAGCCGCCAGCTTCAGTATCAAAAGGCTACCCAACGTCTTGCCGATAGAGCCACTCATGCCCAGCTCTCGGAGGAGGTAATGAAAGTGAAGCACCTTGCCGATGAGAAACACAAGAGGATCGGCATTCTAAAATCCTCAGGAGAGACGCTGAGACAAAAGATTTCTGACCTATCGGCAAAAAGGAAAGCCCTGTTGGCAGAGCTTAAGCAAGTAGAAGAGGCTCTGTCCCATGCTCAACAGGAAGAAAGTCAGCTGCCCGAAATGATCAAGACGCTTGAACAAGAGCAAAACATTCAAGCCCGCAAGGCACTGCAGATGAAGAAGAAGCTGAGGCCAGTGGAGGGCTCTGAGATGAAGACATCAAGGAGATAGAAGAAGCCGATCAAATCCGTCTGTGCACCATATCGGCTATCCAAACCCTGCTGAATATATAAGCTATTCATCGGCAGCATGTCTTGTTCTTTCTTTAGGAATCGCTCACTATTTTGGTCTAGCTAATAGGACTGTTATCGACATCCTTTTAAAACGCCATACTTGGTCCCAGATACACTTTAATCCAGCCGATAGGAATGTTATCGGCACTTAAACTCTCATGCATCAACCCATATGCTTGGGTAATATTTCTTCAAATATTTTCCATTTAATGCTCTGGGAAATTCAATTCCTTCGAGAGTTTCCAAAATATAAGCATTACCAGGAGCAGACCAATTTATTCTGTAAGGACCTTCCCAATTAGGAGACCACTTCCCAAATTTCGAACTTTTAGTCCCAATTGGTAAGATTAGTTTCCACACCAAATCATCTAACTCATCTTTCATCAAAATAGCGTAGTCATCGGCAACCACCTGATCTTGGAAAGATACTCGCCTAGACCCGGTCTTAATTTCCCAAGGTAGCACTGCGTCGTGTCCATACACCAACTGATAAGGTGAAACTTTAGTCGACCCATGACACGCCATCCGATATGACCACAAAGCTTCACTCAACAATGTATGCCACCTCCTAGGATTTTCTTCAATCATCCGTTTAATGAGTTTAATAATTCCTTTGTTAGACGCTTCGGCCTGCCCATTGGCTTGAGCATAATAAGGAGAAGAGTTCAACACTTTAATTCCCATACCGATTGCAAATTCATGAAACTCCCCCGATGTAAACATAGTACCCTGATCGGTAGTAATTGTTTGAGGAATACCAAATCGGTAAATAATATGCTCTTTCACAAAATCAATCATATTGGCCGATGTAACTTTCTTTAAAGGAATAGCTTCAACCCACTTAGTGAAATAATCGGTGGCAACTAAGATGAACTTATGCCCTTTGCTCGATGGTGGGTAAATCTAGCCGATTAGATCAATAGCCCATCCTCGGAACGGCCAAGGTTTAATAATGGGATTCATGGCCGATGCGGGTGCCCTTTGAATATTGCCAAATTTCTAACATCCTTGACATCCTTTGAAATATTTAAAGCAATCCTCGAGGATAGTCGGCCAATAATACCCATTTCTCCTGATCATCCATTTCATCTTAAAAGCCAACTGATGTGCTCCACATACTCCATCATGGATCTCTCCCATCAAACTTTTAGCTTCATCATTACCTAAGCATTTGAGAAGAACTCCATCTATAGTTCGTTAATATAGTTCATCCTCGAGGAGCACATACTTGGTAGCTTGAAACGTGATACATCTCTCAACCTTTTTAGATGGATACTTTAAATAATCAATGATCTCCTTTCTCCAATCATCGGCACCGATTGCCGATAACGTGTTTAATATGGGTTGATATCTCGAGGCGTGCTGAGCCAACCGATTAGCCTCCTCATTATGTAACCGAGGAACATGCTCTAATCGAAAATCTTTGAATTCTTTTAATAGTTGCATTCTTTTTTCATAATAAGTTATCAGGACTTTGCTTCGGCATTCATAACTTCCAGCCAACTGATTTATGACCAGCATAGAATCCCTGAAGATTTCAACAGCATCAGCATGAACCTCTTTTAGTAATTCCAACCCCTTGATCAAAGCTTGATACTCAGCTTGATTATTCGTTGATGTGGCAACAATCGGCAAAGAGAACTCATACTTCCTTCCCTGAGGGGAAATTAGTACTATGCCGATTCCTGCCCCCCAGTCACAGGTAGATCCATGAAAGAAGAGCGTCCAAGGAACAATTTCCAAAGTCTCCACTACACCGCAATGTTGAGTCACAAAATCAGCCATAACCTGCCCTTTTACTACTTTAGCCGATTCATAACGTAGATCAAACTCCGACAATGCCAGAATCCACTTGCCGATGCTACCACTCATAATTGGCATAGACAACATCTATCGGACCACATCATTCTTGCATATAACAGTGCATTCGGCCGATAGCAAATAGTGCCTCAACTTAATGCATGAAAGATATAGGCATAAACATAATTTTTCTATTGCCGAATACCTGGTCTCAGCATCAATCAGTCTTCTACTTAAATAATAAATCACACGCTCCTTCCCTTGAAATTCTTGAATTAAAGCTGAACCGATGACCAGCCCATCGGTAGACAAATATAATCTGAAGGGCTTTCCTTGTTGAGGTGGAATTAAAACTGGAGGATTTGTCAAATAATTCTTGATTTCATCCAAGGCAACTGTTGCTCTTCTCCCCATACAAACTCTTGATCGGCTTTCAATTTGAGTAAAGAACTCAAAGCACGAATTTTACCAGACAAATTAGATATAAACCGTCTGATAAAATTTACCTTGCCGATCAAAGACTGGAGTTCAGTTTTGTTGGTAGGAGCAACTATCTTATTGATGGCATCAATAGATCTCCTACTAATTTCAATTCCTCTCTGATGCACCATGAAACCAAGAAATTGCCCTGCCGATACACCAAATGCACACTTATTAGGATTCATCTTTAAACCATGTTTCCTTGTGCATTCCAACACCTTTCGCAAATCGGCAAGATGCTTTGTGAAATCCCCAGACTTAACCACCACATCATCAATGTAAATTTCTACCAGCTTGCCGATGAACCCATGAAGGATAAAATTCATAGCCCTTTGATAGGTAGCACCAGCATTTTTCAAGCCAAAGGTCATGACCATCCATTCAAACAGCCTAACATGACCAGGACATCTAAATGCGGTCTTTGGAATATCTTATTCAGCCATGAATATCTGATTATATCCTGCATTGCCATCCATGAAGCTTATGATCCGATGTCCAGCCGTAGCATCGACAAGCAAATCGGCAACTGGCATTGGGTAGCCATCCATCGGCGTAGCCTTGTTAAGATTTCTGAAATCAATGCAGACTCGAAGCTTCCCATTTTTCTTGTAAACTGGGACAACATTGGAAATCCACTCGGCATACCGACACTGCCGAATAAATTTAGCTTCAATAAGTTTAGTTATTTTGGCCTTAATATCAAGAAGAATATTAGGATTACATCAGCGAGCCGACTGCTGATGTGGCCGAAATCCAGATTTGATAGGCAACTGATGTTCAACAATGGATCGGTCCAAACCAGGCATCTCAGTATAATCCCAAGCAAAGCAATCTTTATATTCCTTTAACAAATCGGTTAACTGTTGCTTACACTCAGAATTTAACTTAGCACTAATAAAATTAGGTCTTGGCTTATCACCATTACCTATATCTACCTCTACTAAATCATCGGCCGATGTAAACCCCTGGCCTAATTTTCCATCATCGGCGAACCTATCCATTAAAACTCCTCATGAGAACCGACTGCTTGGATCAGTGGAATTTCATAATCGGCAACCTTGAGGAATTCCTTCTCCCAAATTTCTCCTGAAATGCACCTGGTCCTCTCATAAGTATTTGCCTCTGCCGATGCAATGACATATGAAGAATCTCCTGGGACAATCTCAATCTTGTCACCTACCCAGTGAACCAAACACTGGTGCATTGTAGACGGGATGCAACAATTAACATGGATCCAATCTCTTCCCAATAGAAGATTATAAGCACCCTTTCCACTGATAACGAAGAAAGTTGTCGGCAAGGTTTTGCTGCTGATGGTCAACTCGACACAATTGCTCCCTTGACCGGAGACACATTCCCTTCAAAGTCCTTCAGCATCATATCGGTCTTGGTCAAGTCTTGATCTCCTCTCCCAAGCTTCCGATAGACTGCATACGGCATGATATTGATAGCAGCCCCACCATCAACAAGTATCTTGGTCATCGGCTGCCCATCAACCCTTCCTTTGACAAACAGAGCCTTGAGATGCTGTCTTTCATTGTCGGCAGGCTTTTCAAAGATAGCCGTCATTGGATCCAGAGCCAACTGAGCTATTTTGTCAGAAAAATCCACCTCCTCGAAATCACTAGACGGTGCAAGGAACTCCATCGGCAACATAAACACCATATTAACATCTGCCGATGGTCCTTTCCCCTTGGGATCTGGCTGCTGCCGATCTTCAGACTTAGCAGAATTCTCTCCTTTGCTCAGCACTTCTCGTCTTTCACGCTGCAGCCTTCTTTTCTGTGTCCTAGTCAGCCCCTCTGGACACCATGGAGGAAGTTGTGGCTGCCTTACCGATTGCTGACGATTTTCCCTTGACTCCACTTGATAAGTATTAGCACCATTACAAAATATGAACTCATCGGGGACTCGTGCATCCGCCATTTCTTCAAGTTCCTCTTGGTTCCTGGAAAAGTACCGGACACGGTCACCAAGTCTGTCATGCACACTGAGCCTGTCCCCCAGCCGATCATGAACCGAAGCTCTCCCCCTAATCGGCCCATTAAATCGCCGATCATTGTTTTGATTCTGCCGATTAGGTCTATCATACCGATCATAACCATTGCACTTAGGGCAATCTCTGACAGTGGGCAATTTGATGTTCTGTTCCCAACAATGGATAAAGAACGGGCAGTACCAATGATCCTTGTGCCGATTCCACTCCTGTCGGCACCTTTCTTCCTCCCGACGATAATCCTCCTGTTGGCGCCGATACCGATCTTCACGTTGCTGCCAAGTCTCCCGATGCCTTCTATGAGTAATTACAATACCAGATCGAGGAGGCCTTCTCGAGCTAGTTCCTTCCTGAACCAGACCCTTGCCTTTAGCATCATCGGTAGTAATCTGATGTTGAGGATCCACCGATGCACTTCTTTCAGCTGCTCCTGACGTTAAGACCTTGGTTTTTCCCTTAGCATCCAGCATGTTTGTCGAGAAAGGATGTTGATCGATCTTCATCGAGTTCTGAATTTTGAAACTATCGAATTTAATTCTCCCAGACTCTATAGCCGACTGCAGCTGTTGCCTGAAAACCTTGCACTCATTTGTGCTGTGAGACGTTGCATTGTGCCACTTGCAATATTTCATCTTCTTTAATTCCTCAGCTGATGGAATCACATGATTGGGTGACAACTTGATTTGCCCTTCCCGAAGTAGAAAGTCAAATATCCTATCAGCTTCGGTGATATCAAATGCAAATTTCTCTGGCTCTTTATGCCTAAAAGGGCAAGACATCGGCTTCTTATTTTTTACCCACTCTGCCAAGCCGATGACTGGTTCTTCATCAGAGTCTGAGCTTGCTGCCTCATCGACAAATGACACCTTTTTATTCCATGCTCTCTTGGGCTCAAAAGGTTTGATATCTTGGTCAGAAATCCTCTGCACCAAATGACTTAGACTCTCAAACTCTTAAGAAGCATACTTGTCTCTGATATGTGGCAACAATCCCTGGAAGGCCAAATCGGCTAGCTGCCGATCGTCCAGAACTAGACTATAGCACTTATTCTTAACCTCTCGCAACCTCTGCACAAAGCTTTCAACCGATTCATCATTGCGTTGCTTCAGCCTGACTAAATCGGTAATCTTCTTTGCATGAACTCCAGAAAAGAAGTATTTGTGGAATTGTTTCTCTAGATTGGCCCAAGTGATTACTGAATTAGGGGGTAATGAAATAATCCAAGTAAAGGCCGATCCAGACAAAGATGATGAGAACAAGCGAACCCTCAACTCATCTTTGTTAGCAACTTCTCCACACTGGATGATGAACCTATTGACATGCTCCATAGTTGATGTATCATCCTGTCTAGAAAACATAGTGAAATCCGGTACCTTGTACCAATTTGGAAGTGGAATTAAGTTGACTTTGGGTTTTATCCCAAATTGGTCTCTCATCACTTCAGCTATCTTATCGACCCAATAAGCATCAGCATCTTGCCGATGAGGTGGTTGTGGATTTGGCACCTGCTGATATGCTTCCACGTGTCTCTGTGGTGCACGATCTCCATGGAACATCGGATTAACCATCTGACCACCAATTTGCTGACTAAGATTCATTGGCTGGTTGATCAATCCTTGATTCTGGAACCCAGGTTCGACTGGTCCTTGTTGAAACCCTACGGCCTGATGATTCTGCTGAGGCATCTATGGAAAGACAAACTGCCCTGTCCATCCACTGTTAGCATTCATCGGCATAGGACCTGCCGATGACTGGTAATTAGGCATCATCATCGAATTGACATACCCTGGCTGTGTCATAAACCTTTGCTGCGTCGGCATTGGGTCTGCCGATGCATTAGGCATCTGGAACGTCGGCGTCTGAGAATTCCCAGTGTAAGGTCTTGCAGTAGTAGTTGTAGAGTACTAGGGATTCTGATTCATCGGCGGATTTGGAGGTGCCGATGCCATAGGAGCCTTGCTTGTCACGTTAGCCACTTGAGATGTTCCAGGACTTTTTGCCATCAAATATAGGGGCATACCATAACCCCACCAGTTGGGAGGGACAGACCCTGACATTGTCGATGCCAATAGATCTGTGGCAAGCTTGATTTGCCCATCTGATGCTGATGGATTGGTTGTCATTGGTGTAGATTGCGCATTAGTGATCCCTAATGTGCTTGGAGGAGAAGTAGCTTCGGTACCCGCAACGGCTGTAGTAGCCGATGGAGCTGTGACCAATGATGACCCTGGCTGATGATAGGCAAGACCCACATAAGGTTGTTGTACTTGTCCTTCTTTGAAAGTTCTAGCCGCAGCATTGAAAACCGTGTTGGATAGCACACCAGCTTGATTGATCAAGGCACGGTTAATAGCACTGACAACCATGTCTTGAAGTTTACTAGGATTGGCTTCAAAAGTAATTTGCCGAAGCATCGGCAATGCTTCCTTCTAGATCACCTCGCCACTCCTATTGATACTGAAGGATTTCAAGCATAGCTGCTTGTAGTCCTCCATGGCTTTTGCCATAGCTTGCTTCTGCTCATCCCTGAGATTGGCTTCCATCACGGGGATAATGTTCTCCAAGTCAAAATCAGTGTTCGACATGTTGATCTTGATCTTGAATCTTGTCCCACCGGGCGTGCCAAAAGATGTGTTGGTGCAAAAGCTGATCTGCAAACACAAAGGGCTAATACCCGATCTAATCGTTAAGGCGTGCCAGCCGATTTGACCTTACAATCGACAAAGGTGGTAACTCGAACACTTTGGTCCTAACAACAGCGATGCGCCCGGATGTCACGGCCAGGAGGTGCTCACGCGGAACTTGAGAACGCGCCGAGTTTGACTCGACGAATTCCTAAGAACTCGTAGTAAAAGGAAAAATATGACAAAGTCGTCGAAAAAGTAGATGCTGCAACATGAGTAAAAACTTGTGTTTGATTGATTGATAGATGTCTCAGTACATTGCCCTAGGGTCTACATTTATACCCTGTCCAAAGAGCTACAACCAGACACGACTAGGACTCGAATTCCAAATTAAATGGAACCCGTATATAAAACGAACTCTAATAACTATCCTCTACGATCAATCGGTACCCCATCCTGAGTCAATCGACAACCCCTGCGCTTTTCTTCTGAGTCATCGGCAACCATCAGCATTGGCCATCGGTATGAACGTATCACCACTCTTGGACTTAGTTGTATTCGGCATCAACCCTCATCGGCAACTCTCCTGTAGACTAGTCACCACTCCTCCACCTGCCGATCTACACCTCATTATCTCCAGACGCGTGCCCAAAGATACGTGTCCAAAAACGGTGTCAACAGATTCCCAACGAAAATAGGTTGAAATAGGCAAAGTTTGCTTGCTGTCCTGGAAAATCCAGAGAGCAAGCACTTCGCAGCAGCTTCTTGTAACAATCACAACTCTTAAACTACTCATCCAAATGTCATGAAATTTGGGCACAAGGTAGATAAGTAAGTTAGCTACAAGTTTGTTAAAGACAAGTTTGACATATAACTTCATCTTCAAGCTGTTCTTAAACAATTGCTATCAGCTACCCAGGATATGCTCTAGGAGAGACATAATTAGTTAAATAATATTTTAACACATATTAAGAATGTAACATTGGCTCAAACCAAATGCACCAGTAGATGGAACATGTCTAAGAAACACCATAAAACATCATGGAAAGGTTTAAACTCATATCTAGCATCACCTTTTCCATTTATTTAATTATTAAGATGATTTAATGAGCATATATCACAAGTGCTCTAAAAATTCTAATAGAATTACAGCATGCTATCTATGCTACCGCAAGATTAGTGTAAAATTTTCAGAGCTCTTGCACATGTGGATTGTGAGATACAAAAATAACAAGCTAACAATGGCATCAAAGGTATAAATGTGAAACCCTATCAAAAAGTGTCAAACAACAGATTTCAGATTTTTCTTAGCTTGGTTTACAAATGATTGCATCACTCAGTGAGTTTCATCATAAAAGGAGTTATAATCTATTTACTAAAAATACCACAAGAAACTCCTATTTAAACAAGAAATATTTATAACTTCACTAACAGACATCCAAAAATCATGATAAATTTATCCGAGCCTATTCATGTCATAAGTAACAATATTTTAAATTTGCATGGCCAGAAGACTCACAGATCTCAAGATATAATTACCTCCTATTTAAACTAGATTAAATCATATCTATTTATTTCTGCAAAAACATGGCATGTTTTATATTTTTCATAAAAACTAGACTAACACAAGAATCTAGCAAAATTGGAATCACTCCATTTGGATCTGTATAACTCAAGTTATGAATTTTTTAAAACCAACACAGGATCTGCTAAACAGTGGACCAGAGGCGAGAGAGAGAGAGAGAGGCTGACAGGGGGACCCACTGGTCAGCGGGACCCACTCGACAGTGACACAGCGACAGCGGAGAGCTCGTCGCCGGCGAAACTCGACGACGGCGAGGTCTCGGTCGAATCCAAGGGCACCATCGTGACCCTTTCACAAAGGCGGACCCGCCGAGGTGCGAAACCCTAACTCTACCGAGCTCTAGGGGGCTCACCGGCGTGAATGGCGGCTCAGCGGCGCTGCGGGCGGTACGGCGGCGTGCTCAGCCGATGCCGTCCCAGTTGAGGTTCACGCCGAGCATCAGTGAGTCAAGGGGAAGCTCTAGGAACAAAAATGGAGAGAAATGGTGGAGCAGGGAGGCCTGGCCACGTCGCCGGTGACCTCTGCGAACTCCGGCGAGGTGGAGCTCGCGACGGAGTTGACAATGCGGCCTCACCAGTGCTCGGCTAAGGGAAAGAGATGGATGTCGAGGTAGAGGACATCGAGGCGGAGCTCTGGGCGGGCTGGCTTGGCCGGAGACGCGGTGGAGCGGCCGGAAGAGCTCGCCGAAACGCGGTGGAGCTCGCCGATGCAATGGCGGAGCGAAATATGGAGCGCTGGAGGAGGGAATGGCGCGTCTGAGGCGTCCATCCGGTGCGTGGCGACTTGTGGACAACGTTGGGGCTGACAAGATTGGCCGTCGATGGCATACGACCGATAGGTGGCTGGACACGCGGCGGCGGGTGAGCTCTGTCCAAACTGAATCGGGCGATTCAGTCGCCATGGCCAGTGTCTGAAGCTCGATCTTCGCCAATGTTTTACTCGCGATTCACTCGATGGTTTTGGCTTAGATTTGTTCCATTGGGTAGAGCTACACGAGATCTACAAGTTTGTTTACAGGATCAAAGTCTAACTCGGCCTGGATTTCAATCTACAAAGCTCCCAAGTACCCTACCTCGAAACTGTGTCGATTCTGACTTAGGCAAATTTGGCTAAGTGTGGAAACAGCCCTGATTTTTGCCTTGTGAGCTAATTTTGAATGTGTTACAAGCATTTTCGTAAAAAGTCATCAACACAGATTTTGTAGCTTATGAAATTTACTACAACTTTGTTTTAGATGTCATTTACATGCAAGGTTTCTAACACCAGTTTCATAAAACATCTTTGAAAAGAGGTTTAGGGGGTTAATTAGGTCAACCTAGGGTTAACCATGACTTAGGGGCATTTTTGGGCAAAACTTTCAACATAAGCTTTATTCAAAAAGTTATTATAAACATGATTAAAGTATTTTGGAAGACAATGTGCACTTATATGCATTGGTCACCCATTACTAACACACATAGCAAGTCATACAAGCAATTTAATCACATAATGTATAGACCAAATGACATGTGATCGTGGTATGATGCTCGTGAGTGATCATGATGATGCTTATGTTGATGCAATGCTCATGGTTAACATGCAACCTAACACTAGAAGTGTTACAGCCCTCCCCCCTTACAAAAATCTCGTCCCGAGATTTGAAGGACGTACTATTTTTCATAGAATGAGGGGTAAGTTACTTGTAAATAGTCTTTCCTTTCCCAAGTGGCATCTCTTTCTCTTTGACGGTTCCACAAGACCCTAAAACGTTTAATCACTTTTCCCCGAGTAACTCTTTCCTTGACATCAAGAACTTGCATAGGCTTCGCTTCAAAAGATAGATCTGATTGTAATTTAAGACCTCCTGTTTTAACTCTTTCTTCGGGCACACGGAGGCACTTCTTGAGTTGAGACACACGAAATACGGGGAAAATAGCTCTCATTTCCGGAGGTAGTTGTACCTTGTAAGCCACTTTGCCGCTTTTCTCAATGATTTGGTAGGGACCCACATATCTAGGAGCGAGTTTCCTTTTTACGCCGAAGCGATTTACTCCTTTCATGGGTGATACCTTCAGGTACACAAAGTCACCTACTTGGGCAGCATAGCTTTTCTGTCTAGCTTGGGCAGCTTCCATGTGTTTATAGATAATGAGAACTTGCTTTTCGGCTTCCTTGACAAAGTCAATTCCGTAGTACCTCCTTTCACCAGGTTCGACCCAGTTTAGAGGAGTTCTACACTTGCGGTCATACAAAGCTTTGAAAGGAGCCATTCGAATACTCTCTTGATAGCTATTATTGTAAGAGAATTCAACTAAGGGTAGCCACTTCTCCCATGCACCCTTGGAAGAGATGACACATGCCCTCAACATATCCTCTAAGATCTGATTCACCTGCTCTGTCTGACCGGAGGTTTGAGGATGGTAGGCTGAATTGCGAACCAATTTTGTACCAAGGAGCGAATGCAAATGCTCCCAAAAGCGGGCAGTGTACTGAGGACCTCTATCAGAAATAATGGTGCGGGGCACTTCATGCAACTTAACAATGTGAGAGAAGTACAACTCAGCATAGTCGGATGGTCAGTAGGTAGAATGTACGGGAATAAAATGAGCTGACTTGGTCAAGCGGTCAACAATAACCCAAATAGAGTTGTGTCCCTTTTGAGTAGGGGGAAGTCCAACAATGAAATCCATGCTGATTTCTTCCCACTTCCAACCTGGGATCGACAAAGGTTGCAATGAACCTGCAGGCTTAAGGTGAACTGCCTTTACCCTGCACCAAGTGTCACACCTAGCAACATGAGCTGCTATCTCTTTCTCCACCAGAAATGAGGTTTCAAGTCTTGATACATTTTGCTACTACCAGAATGAATGGACAACTTGGAAGAATGAGCTTTATCTAAGATTTTGTTGCGTAGGTCACGGTCTTTAGGTACAACTAGTCGATCATCAAACCACAATACACCTTTCTCATCTACCCTGAAATGCTTGGTGTCTTGCTCTTTCATCTTTCTTTTGATATGAAAGATACCAGGGTCAGTCTTTTGAAGCTCTACAATTTGACTCTCTAACGAACAACTAACTACAATGTTGTGCAGGACCACATGATGCAATAAATTGAATCCTTCCTCCAGGAGAGGTCTAACATGTTGTTTCTGGCTAAGAGCGTCGGCTACAACATTGGCCTTGCCTAGATGATAGTGTACTTCCAGATTATAGTCCTTTATCAACTCCAACCATCTTCTTTGTCTCATGTTTAGCTCAGGCTAAGTGAAGATATATTTGAGGCTCTTATGGTCGGCATAAATATGACACATATTACCCAACAGATAATGTCTCTAGAGTTTCAATGCGTGTACAACTGCTGCTAACTCTAGATCATGAGTCGGGTAGTTAGCCTCATGCTTCCTCAGCTGCCGAGAGGCATAGGTAATGACTCGGCCTTCTTGCATAAGTACACAAGCTAGGCCAGTACCAGATGCATCAAAAAAGACATCAAATGGCTTTTCAATGTCAGGTTGTGCCAAAATAGGGGCGGTGGTCAGCAAATGGCATAAAGCGGTGAAAGCGACTTCACACTCTTGAGACCACACAAATTTCACATCCTTTTGCAGTAACTTGGTCATAGGCTTGACTATCTTGGAGAAGTCTGGAATAAATCAACGATAATATCCAGCTAGACCGAGAAAACTCCGAACCTCATGCACTGAAGTCGAGGCCTTCTAGTTTAGAAACTCCTGCACCTTTGACGGGTCAACAGAAATACTGTCTTCAGATAAAATATGGCCTAAGAAAGGCACTTTCTTCAGCCAAAACTGACACTTGCTGAACTTGGCATAGAGCTGATGTTCTCTCAATCTAGTGAATACAATCCGAAGGTGCTTCTCATGGTCTTGGGCATTTTCAGAATACACCAATATGTCATCGATGAATACTACCACAAACTCATCCAGTTCAGGCATGAACACCGAATTCATCAGGTACATGAAATGAGCAGGGGCATTAGTCAGACCAAAGGACATGACTAGATACTCATACAACCCATACCTAGTCGAGAAAGCCATTTTGGGGATGTCTTCGGGTTGAATCTTGATTTGATGATACCCGGATCTCAGATCAATCTTTAAGAACACCTTAGCCTTGGCTAATTTATCAAATAGAATATCAATGCGAGGCAAAGGATACTTGTTTTTGATAGACACGGCATTCAGCAGACGATAGTCTACACATATATGTAGAGACTTGTCCTTGTTCTTGACAAAGAGAGCCGGACAACCCCATGGAGAAGAACTAGGCCGAATAAGACATTTCTCCAGGAGTTCTTGCAACTGCTTCTTCAACTCGGCTAATTCATTGGGAGGCATTCGATATGGCCTTCTAGAGATGGGTGCGGTACCCAGAATTAGATCAATTTTAAACTCTATATCTCTGTCTGTTGGCAACCTAGGCAGATCCTCTGGAAAGACATCCGGAAACTCACACACTACAGGAATCTCTAACACAGTGAGTGGTCTGATAGCGTTTGCAGCGTGACAAATGTCATCATTTTTGGGAAGTTGGACTAAGAAAGCTTCTTTACTATCTGGCTCCCTCAACATGACTACCCTCGTTGAGGTATCTGTTGGGTATTCTTAACGTCATTACCAAAAGTAGACTTTGTTTTCTAATTCTGATAACAGCGCCAAAAATGCCAAACCTATCCCTCATACACTTAAGTCAAGTTGTCATCCCCAGCATGACATGAGAGACGCGGTATTGAAATATGCAATTGCTCATATAAATAAATAACAAATGGGATCTACAAGTGCACAGATTAATACCGATGTAGCATTCTAACCCGGAAGTATTCCAGGTATCGTTATTTATATTTTTACCACTGGGAAGGGATTAGTAACCATCAATGTTGATTATAAAATGCAATATAAGATCGAGTATCTATCATTGCATATATAATTGAGAACATTTATCTATCTCTTTCATACAAGGATAAGTGTCACATAAAAGATATATGAAGTAATGAATAGTGACAAAGATAATTAATATGATCAGCATAACTTAGCCACATAATAAATATGATAAGCACCTCAATTAGATATTCTAGCAAGTCATTAGCATGGAATTAGAACGAACTACAAGAATATTTCCTAAGTTATTCTTAACTATACAGTCTAGCATTATCATAGTTAGTGCAAGCATACTTAGCAATCATTGCGAAAAAGGACTATGCCCATGCATAGTGATATTAGCAAGGAATATGAGAAACATCGTAATCACTCCCCTGTAATAATGTTGCTCTGCCAGCCCAATACATGAGAGGGGGACTATATAAGAATCAATGAAGTTGTCACTATCACGAACTACCCCGCGATCTGGCATATTGGGTACAATCGCAGATAAATACGGTATAAGCACCACGCCTACACAATATCTATCATTTACCCATGGATCCAATGGATAAACGCTATACAATCCAAAACATGTATATAATTCCAATCTAACTAAGCCAAGTATATAACCATGATAAACTAAGAACAATATAATCTTGAATATAAACAAGTAGAGCAAAGTCATAAGCAATATAATGAAGTAGAACAAAGTCATATTCATAATATTGAAAAACAAAGATGAATAATTAGAAGAACAAGAGAGAATTACCAAGAATCCTCTTGACAGATCCGGAAACCAATCGAAGATTGACTCCTTCTAGTTCTAATCCTATGTAGCTATGCTAATCTAGATGTCTAATTGATGTGGTGGCTCTAGGCTTGATCAGAGGCTTCTTCTCCCTTGAGGAATAATGAATTAGGGTTGAGAGGCTCTCTCCTCCAGGGGCCAGGGGGTCTGGTTTTATAGTCCTTCCAAGTGAATATGGGCCGTCGGATGAAACCGACATTGATTGAACGGTTATCCTTGATCCTTTAGGTCGGTGGAGCTTAATCCCGAAAGAGAGTTCTGATTGGACTCTAAAGGGGGGCGGGCGCCCTAGTCCTCAGGGCGGGCGCCCTGGGCCAGGCCCCGTTCGGCCTCCGCTTCATTCTCGTGGCTTCTGGTGTCTTCTAGATGTAAGATAATTGCGCGGCACGTTAATATCTCTATGTAATCCCGACGTGTGGGCCTTTCTTCCGTATTTCCTGATAACACCCTGCAGAAATAGACAAACATCAAAACTCTTGGAATTCTATCAGATAAAACCCTAAGTCTGGATGTAGATTTCATTTGTATCCTTTTCTTTGTTTATTTGATAATTAAATTTGATACTTAAGGACCGTCAACAGTATATATCAACACCCCATGCTTACTCATCCAATTCATTCCCAAAATAACATCTATTCCCAAGCCTAGCAAGATTACTAGATCTGCTGAATAATTACGCCCTTCAATGGCAATATGTACATCCCTCACTAATTGATTTGTAGCGATTTGATTACTAGCAGCACTAATGCAAAATTTTCCATTGTCTAGATTGTTGGTATTTGGTAACGCTATCAGAAAATGATCCGCAAGCGCACAGATATCGGTGAGCACTTCACCCGAGAGGTTATCCAGAGTATCGTATTTATATTTTTAGCACTGGGAGAAAGCGTGCATCTGACTAACCAAATCTATTTCTACTACCCTTTAGGCTACAAAGAATGTGACTCGATGAGCGATGTATAGAGAAGACTACGACCGTAGTCTCGTTCTAACCTTGGTAAGGATGATCTACTGTTCTATTGGGGAAGCTTACAGAATCTAGACACCACAAAGGATGTTCGACCCGCACCTATAAACCCTACCCATCCTTCTAACGAGATGTGGGATGCAAAGGTAACTCGTAAATGTCACGTTCCTCGCTACTACCACGGTCCAGCTAGTCAGGGGATATCTATGAGTACCCTAGCCCAAACACCACATTTACGCTAGCAATGATTACTCTAAACTCAACCAGAAGAGATTAAAGTAAACTCATAAACCAAAGAACAATAAAACAAGAACTTACTAGAATTAGAAGTCGAATTACTGAAGAATCCTAGGAGCAAGCCTCGGGTTAGGAGAACTTGATCCCGCACGTACAACCTCAGAGTAGACACCGACAGGTCGGGCTATATAGAGGAGAGGTATTCCTTCGAGGCTCCTCTCAATTGTAAGATGAACTTGTTCTCCTCCAGGGGCCAGGGGGTCAGGTTATATAGTCCTTTCAAGTGAATATGGGCTGTTGGATCAAACTGACATTGATTGAACGGTTATCCTTGATCCTTTAGGTCGGTGGAGTGTAATCCCCGAAGAGAGTCCTGATTGGACTCTAGGACAGGGCGGGCGCCCTAGGAGGGAGGGCGGGCGCCCTGCCCCCAGGCCCGTTCGCCTTCCCGTTCGTTCCCGTGGCTTCTGGAGTCTTCTAGATGATAGAAAATTGTGCGGCACGTTAATATCTCTATGTAAACCCGACGTGTGGGCCTTTCTTCCATATTTACTGATAACCATCTGCAGAAATAGACAAACACCAAAACTCGTGGAATTCTGTCAGATAAAACCCTAAGTTTGGGTGTTGGTTGCATTTGGATCCTTTTCTTCATTTATTTGATGATTATATTTGGTACTTAAGGACCGTCAACAACTCCCCCAATCTTACCTCTTGCTCGTCCCTGAGCAAGGTTGAACTCAAGAGTTTCTGCAGTGGTTTCATGCCATAAAAGTAAGATCTCATCTCTGAGTTAGATTAAACTGTTAAGACTTAAAACTTACTCATTTTACCTTTCACCATGGTGCTTGTAACCGTCACTTGTATCTTGAGCGGTTAAAAGATAGAACGGTCATGTTAAGCGCCATGTCTCTTATTCTTGATCAGCTATAGCTCTGGAGTTTTTGCAGATTTTCAAATAAAACTCAGAGATTCCTTGTGTGACTCTCTCTAGTCTCTCTTTTGTGGTATTTCTGGAACCTTACCAAGGCAGTGATGGTATATGCCTTCTCTCAAAGTATGTGGTATTTTTGGTATGAGGCATAGTGATATTGCCTTCTCTCTCATCCTACTCTAATAAGGTTTTGATATCTGGAGCTCATAGGTGGGAGACAGCTAATACATACTTACAAGACATTTATTGCATAATCAAACCATGGATCCAGAAGAACAAGTCAATAAGTCAAATCAAGATGTGCATGTGTGGCGAGTGAATGATGTATGGTGATGATGGTGATAACAATGGTGAAAGTCTAATTCTACTTTTGCTCTTTTGAGGGGATACATACCTTTCTTGCACTTTGAAGCTTTTTGAGGAGAATGAGATGCTCTATATTTTATTTTTCTTTCCTCTCAAGTGGGTATCTTGTACCCCTAATTCTACTGTCGGACACTTGTCCATTTTTACCTCTCGTCTCACTTTTTCTTTTCTTCGAGGTTCCGGGCACTTGCCCCTTTTTATTTCCTCGTATCCTCTTTTTTTAGAGCACTCATCTCCTGAAATAATACAGCAAGTGGTAGTAACCAAGATAACTCGAGCATTTATTTCATAGGGAAAAATAGAAATAGGAGAATGTTTTTGGCTATTCTCTCCCGAATTAGGAGTAGAATAATTTTTGGTGAATCTGGAGATGGAATTGAGTGGATGTATGTGGATGCGTACTTCCGGAGTAGAAGTAGCATGTATGAGTGAACGTGCAAGTGAATCTTGATTTTAACTGCATGACAAGCTTCTAAGGGTCTACACAGCTTGACCACACTCAATGCTCATAAGTAGTAAAAAGTAATTGTGTGGCTCAAAGTCTAGCAAGTATGTATATATGGCTGTGGTAGGAATTTAAACTCTCATCATATAGGAACTCATCATGTGTTATTTTAAAGATTTTCAAAGATAAAATTCTCCAGAATTCTAGCATCTCTTGGAATAGATAAATAGCAGCTCATCATCCCCATATCATATCCGTTAATGACTGAGACGTTAGATCAAGTTCTCTTCCCACAAGTTCAGGTTTAGAGCAGGTTTAAATTATAACAGTTATGTCTAAACTTGAGAGAGATTTCAATTTTAAGAACTAGTCATGGCAGAGCAACTATTCATCATTTCCATGTGAGAGCTTTTCATAAGGGTTCATAACAAACTTTATTTATTTATTTATTTAGCAAACTAAGCATAGATATATATAAAAGCACAAAATCTTTATTTGGATTTTTTATGATTATGCATATTTGAGTAAAGTATAAACGTGAGAAGAAACACTTAGCTGGATAAATGGGGGTGCTCTCCCCCAAGCTGGATTTTGATGTAATTTCTTCTGATGTAGCTAGTAGGTGGCAGAGGTGTATTTGAATGTTGGCAGCACCCTGACAGCGATTAGGATGTCCTCTGTCTGCTAGCCTTCTTTGATCCTTGAATTCTGTGGAGCTCAAATAGATAACAAAGCTTTGTGGAACTGGTTAAGTGTTAGCATAAATATCTAGCCTTTATCATGTTGAGCCTCCTCAATAAATGTTATTTATTAGCAGGATCATGTACTTATTGTTTTTATATTTTTATTGTAAGATGAAAATATATTTATTTTATGCCACCACAGTGAATGTACCTATGGATTTTATGCCATGAGCATACTCACATGGGGCTTACTATTTTTAACATTTTTATTTTATTTTCGAGATGATATGAACCTGATTAACTAAGCAAACTATTTTAAATAGTTGAAAGGAAAAAGGATAACTACCACGTTTACCTCTTGGCAAGACGTTCGGTGTTTTTAAGTCCTCCGAACGGGACTCTCCGTTTTCTCAGTCGTCCTGGGATTCGCTGGATGGCGTAGTCGGTGGTTCCGGCGGCTATAACTATCTTCTCTTTCCACATCTGACTCGGTGCTTGTTGGGTATTTTAAACGCAAACATAAAAATCTGCAAGCGCACGGATACCGATGTAGCTTTCACCCGGAAGTATTCCAGAGTATCGATTTTCCACAGGGAACGTGAGTGTACTAATTAAGATTCAAGATCGCCCAAGGATAACTATATAATTATTTTTGGTGGGAAGAGAGGAAGTTTCCTGAGAGTTCTCTAGTTGATCTAAGAATCAAGAATTACTTCAAAGACTATTTATTTTGGGACATCAGAACACTAACCATAGAAAGAGATGAGAAGGGGGCTAGGAAGCTCTGACTACGGTCCTACAAACACCGATCCGAACGAGGTGGAATACGTCGACCGTTAGGGCTGTCACTACCCTAGGGCTACCACAACAATCCGCAGGATTGGGTGCAATTCTTGGTAATTGCAAGACTAAACACCACGTCTAATCTATTAATTACTACTCTAGCGTTATAAAGACTAGAGCACTTGATGCAAGCGAGAATCCAATAAATAACTTGAATATAAATAAAAGTAATTAAAGAACTCAGGAATTATGAATTGAAGAGCTTGGAGAACGATGAAGAACGAACCAGTTGCTGCAAAAGTATAATGTTGAGGAAGATCCGATAGATCTGGCTCCTCCTCCGCCCTCCTCTTCTCTCTCCCTATTTTCTAGATTACAACTAGAACTAACTAGAACTAGAACTAGAGGAACTAGAACTAGAACTAGATGAACTAGAACTAGAACTAGATGAACTAGAGCTAGAACTCGATGAACTAGAGGGATCCTCTCTACTTGGATGAAGAATTGAAACCCTAGCTTTGGTTTTGTAGAAGAGGTATGATCTCCAGGGGCCAGGGGGCCTTGCTTATATAGTCTTTTCAGATGAATCTGGGCCGTCGGATCAAACCGACATTAATCGCACGGTTTTCCTTGATCCCTTAGGTCGGTGGAGCACGATCCACAAAGTTAGTCGTGATTGGTGGAAAAAGGTGGGAGGGCACCCTAAGGAGTAGGGCGGACGCCCTGTCCCCGAGCCTTGTCGGCTTCCCGTTCGTTCCCGTGGCTTCTGGAGTCTTCTAGATGATAGAAAATTGCGCGGCACGTTAATATCTCTATGTAAACCTGACGTGTGGGCCTTTCTTCCATATTTCCTAATAACCCCTTGCAGAAATAGACAAACACCAAAACTCGTGGAATTCTGTCAGATAAAACCCTAAGTCTGGTTGTTGGTTGCATTTGGATCCTTTTTCATGATTAGTTGATGGTTAAATGTGAGCATTAAGGACCGTCAACAAGCTCCCCCAAGCTTAACCTTTGCTCGTCCCTGAGCAAAGATGAACTCAAGAGTTTCTGCAGTGGTTTCATGCCTTAAAGGTACACATGCGTTCAAACAATATCTCATCTCTGGGTTAGGGTAAACTGCCAAGACTTAAAACTTACTTATTTTACCTTCCACCATGGGGCTTGCAACCGTCACTGTCTTGAGCGGTTAAAAGAAAGAACGGTCTAGTCAAGCGCCATGTCTCTTGCTCTTCGATTAACTATAGCTCTGGAGTTTTTGCAGATTTTAAATAAAACTCAGAGATTCCTTGTATAACTCTCTCTAGTCTCTCTTTTGTGGTATTTCTGGATCCTTACCAAGGCAGTAATGGTGTATGCCTTCTCTCAAAGTATGTGGTATTTTTGGTATGAGGCATAGTGGCATTGCCTTCTATCTCACCCTACTCTAATAAGGTTTTGATATCAGAGCTCATAGGTGGGAGACAGCTAATACATACTTACAAGACATTTATTGCATAGTCAAACCATGGATCCAGAAGGACATGTCAATAAGTCAAATCAAGATGTGCATGTGTGGCGAATGAATGGTGATAATGGTGAAAATAATGGTGAACGTCTAATTCTACTTTTGCTCTTTTGAGGGGATACATACCTTTCTTGCACTTGAGGCTTTTGAGGGGAATGAGATGCTCTATATTTTATTTTTCTTTTCTCTCAGGTGGGTATCTTGTACCCCTAATTCTAGTGTCGGACACTTGTCCATTTTTACCTCTCGTCTCACTTTTTATTTTCTTTCAAGGTTCCGGGCACTTGCCCCTTTTTTTTCCTCGTATCTTCTCTCTTTTTTTAGAGCACTCACCTCTTTAAATAATGTAGTAAGTGGTAGTAACCGAAATAACTTGAGCATTTATTTCACAGGGGAAAACATAAATAGGAGAATGTTTTTGGCTATTCTCTCCCGGATTAGGAGTGGAATATTTTTGGGTGGTTCTAGAGATGGAAATGGGTGGATATATGTGGATGCGTACTTTCGGAGTAGAAGCAGCATGTGTGAGTGAACGTGCAAGTGAATCTTGATTTAACCACATGACAATCTCCTAAGGGTCTACACAGCTTGACCACACTCAATGCTCATAAACAGTAAAAAGTAAATGTGTGGCTCAAAGTCTAGCAAGCATGTATATATGGTTGTGGTAGGAATTTAAACTCTCATCATACAGGAACTCATCATGCAACATTTTAAAGATTTTCAAAGATAAAATTCTCTAGAATTCTAGCATCTCTAGGAACAGATAAACAGCAGCTCAACCTTCCCATATCGTATCCGTTAACGACTTAGACTTTAGATCAAGTACTCTTCCCACAAGTTCAGGTTTAGAGCAAATCTTAATTAATAACAGTCATGCCTAAACTTGGGAGAGATTTCAATTTTGAGAACTAGTCATGGCAGAGCAACTATTCATCATTTCCATGTGAGAGCTTATCATGAGGGTCCATAGCAAACTTTATTTATTTATTTATTTAGCAAACTAAGCAAAGATATATATAAGCACAAAATCTTTATTTGGGTTTTATGATTATGCATCTTTTTATTATTTGAGTAAAGTATAAACGTGAGTAGAATACTTAGCTGCATAAATGGGGGTGCTCTCCCCCAAGCTGGATCTTGACGTAATTTCTTCTGATGTAGCTAGCAGGTGGCGAAGGTGTATTTGAATGTCGGTAGCACCCTGACAGCGATTAGGATGTCCTCCGTCTGCTAGTCTTCTTTGATCCTTGAATTTTTGGAGCTCAAATATATAACAAAGCTTTGTGGAACTAGTTAAGTGTTAGCATAAATATCTAGCCTTTATCATGTTGAGCCTCCTCAATAAATGTTACACTCTTCGGTAGGATCATAAATTTATTTTTATATTTTCATTTTTATAGGATTGGAATATATTTATTTTATTTTTACGCCAACACAGTGAATGTACTTATGGGTTTTATGCCATGAGCATACTCACATGGGGCTTACTATTTTTAACATTTTTATTTTATTTTCGAGATAATATGAACCTGATTAACTAAGCAAACTATTTTAAATAATTGAAAGGAAAAGGATAACTACCAAGTTTACCTCTTGGCAAGGCGTTCAGTGTTTTTAAGTCCTCCGAACGGGACTCTCCATTTTCTCAGTTGTCCTGGGATTCGTTGGATGGCGTAGTCGGTGCTTCTGGCGGTGTCTCCTCTTCATATATAACTATATTCTCTCTCCACACCTGACTCGGTGCTATGGTCTCCTCAGGACAGTTCTGTTCAAGCTGTATGTCTTCAGACCTTACCACTTCTCCTTCGTAGTCTGCCCATCCGTCCTTGATGATTTGCCTCCTCTGGTTGCGGATGCATCATCTTCTTCTTGTCCTGACCTGCGTTTTGTTTTCAACTATATAGTTAGGGTCAGTAAAATAGCGGCGTACCTTCTCAGAGGGGAAGTGCATGTGGACTTCTCCGGTTCCCATGTAGATGATTGCTTTAACGGTGCTGAGGAAAGGTCTTTCAAGGATGATGGGTGGATCGTACTCGTCTTCTCCCATGTCAATAACCTGAAAGTCTTTCGGAATGTCTGATCTGCCATCTGGAGCTGAATGTATGTTGGTTTTAGGGGCATGGTTCCGAACAAGAGCTGATAGGTGACTCCGGCCATTATGTTGACGCCTGACCCGGTGTCGCAAAGCGTCTTCTCGAAGTTGTATCCATTAATGGAGCACTGGATGCTTGGCATACCTGGGTCATCCTTTTTGGTCAGGAATGATGACTTGAGTCGACGATCTTGACCTCCATGAACTGCAGTTAGCATCTTAGCTGATTCGGTCCATACTTGCTTGTTCATGTTCCTCCTGTTGGTCCTCTTCGTTGGTTTATGTCGGGATTGCTCTGGGATTTGTGCAGTCTTGTTCTTAAAGGAAAATGTCTCCTTCCTCTCCTTGATGTAGAAACTGATCTTGGCAGCACTAGCGTATATGGCAGCTCCCGAAGTGTTCAGGAATGGCTTCCATAAGATGATGGGTGCCCTCTCATCAGTACCAGTCTCTATCACCACGAAGTCTCCTGGAGCGTATAAGGTACCAACTCGGACGTAGAGGTTCTTCAATATTCCCTTTGGGAAACTTAGTGTCCGATTAGCAAGCTGCAAACACATGGTTGTTTCTAGTATAGGATGTGTAAATAATTTTTCATAGAGTACCCTGAGCATAATGTTGACGCTGGAGCCAAAGTCGCAGAGTGCTTCTAGGAAGTCCACCATGCCGATGGAGATCGGGATGACGGGGTGTCTTGGATCGTTTCTCTTGACCGGCAGAAGGTCAGTAATTACTTCCACAACGGGATTACTCCAGTAGTTACATCCTCAAGCATTTCAGGGCAGTGATTGCCTGAGTGTCCAGTATCTCCAGTGTGTTTGTGCTCGTAGATCTAGGTTCTTCACTTGGTGGAGTCTAGGAGTTGTAAAAGTCCTTCATATTTTGCTCGAAGTGTACCTGCTCATAGAGACAAGGTAGAGATCAAGTGCATGGGCCCTGTTGGTGTAAAACACCAACAGAACCAGAAGTGTATTTGTTCTTCTCTAACCTTAGGCATAGTGAGCAAGACAAAGTTGATGGATAATAAGATCATGAGTGTAGCATTTAAAACATTTGTTAGATCAGATCGCTCAACCTAATGGAAAGATAATCTATCTATACTTATGTTTTTTTATATATATCTTCCAAAGATTGAGTGTGCAACGTTTTAGTTCATATGATTAGGAGTGTGGGATCACAAAGGTGGAAGGACTAAATATATTGAATCGATTGGGTTGGTTAATCTAGAGTTGTAAATCATACATGTTTGTCTCTTTTATCCATGTGATTGCCAGAACCAAGGAGAAGCTTATAAAAAGTGATAGTCAAGTACCTTAAGATGTTACCTTACTTAAAGAGTGATGGTACAGTATCACCTTGTGGAAGCTTTCCTTTCTTAGCGGTTATGCATCGTGTTTGTGGCACTCTTTGTCTCGTTCCACGGATCATCTCTATGATGAATGAGCTATGTCTTCCTTGTGCAAATCGTTAAACTTCACGTGTCTCTCTCTTCATCTCTGATGTGAGTTTATCTCAGGACTTCCCAAGTTGATGTTGAAAGTTTTTTCTGCAGGGGTTAGTCTGACAAAATATACCAATGTCTACACAAGCAGTTTTTAGTTCAATAACCAAACTAGACTCCATGTCTAATTAGATTAAGGAAGGCTGTTTAACCTAAGCACCATGCTTAATTTAAAAACCAATAGAAGTATGTATGGTACTTCCAAACTAACACTTACTAGGATAAACAAAGGTAGCGTGATGGTTTTTATAGAGATCTACTCAAGTGGAGATGAAGTAGTGTGACTAGTATTTAACAAATTGAGCATGTCTCAAAGGTAAGGACAACCAACATAGCAACATGGCAAATGATGTTTTTATGTAAGGTATTTTCGCCAAGCTTGAATTTTGCAAAATTCAAGATTGGATGAATTTAATTCAATGTTGCATAATGATTGGTTGGGCATACCTTGTGCTTGTCATTCCTCAGATCTTCTTGCTCCAATCCTAGAAAGGTTAGTGACGCGAATACCTGAAGGAAATTTTTTACAACTATACTTATATGCTCAAAACACAAGGTAATGTTGCAAATAATTAAAAGCTCATGTTACGCTCTGATCAGTGCTTATTTTAGGACACTAAGCTAGTCATTGGGAAACCATCAATTTATGTCAGCGAAGTAGTTTCCCCTCCAATGCTGACCTATATCAAGATCAACTCAACGAGATATGCAATATTTATTATAGACATATGCATCGACAACCGCCCTTTTTAAGTCTTCCTAAATAGAAAGGAAGAGGGGGTTGGAGATCTCGAATGTGGTGATGTTGGAGAGACCAATGGATTGGGAAGATGTTACATATGAGCATGGAGTAAATGAAGTGGCTATGAAATAAATTCCATGCTCATTAATGTTTGGAGTGAAATCCATGTGGTATGGTGAAAAATGGTAATGTGAGTGTGGTAAAAAACGAAAAGAAGAAGGATACACGGACGACATGGTTTGAAACTAGCACAGCTACCGTTCCCCGGCAACGGCGCCAGAAAGCTTGTTGGGTATTTTAAACGCAAACAGAAAAATCCACAAGCGCATGGATACCGATGTAGCTTTCACTCGGGAGTATTCCAGAGTATCGATTTTGCACAGGGAACGTGAGTGTACTAATTAAGATTCAAGATCGCCCAAGGATAACTATATAATTATTTTTGGTGGGAAGAGAGGAAGTTTCCTGAGAGTTCTCTAGTTGATCTAAGAATCAAGAATTACTTCAAAGACTATTTATTTTGGGACATCAGAACACTAACCACAGAAAGTGATGAGATGGGGGCTAGGAAGTGTTGACACTTGCTAACACCACTTGAATACTAGGTTGTCATCCCCAGCATGGCACTAGAGTATACTATGGTATTTATACGCACACAGATAATCCGCAAGCGCACGGATACCGTTGAAGCTTTTTACCCGGTTAAAGGTTTTATCGTATCCACACGGAAACGGGAGAACCAACTACGCTCTAACTTAACCAAGATAAGTAAATAGGTGTAAATAGGAAAGATGGTAGAATCGAATAAGAACAATATTAAAGGTAAGATAACAGTGAGTGATAATATGGGAATAGAGAGTAGAGCAATCTATTATATGGGCGATGGTAGCAGAATGGAGAGGGTAACTATGGTTTCTCTACTTCAAAGGGGTATGTCTATGTCTGGGACGAACCACGTGATAAGATTACACCACAAAGGATGCTTATCCTTAGGCCGATAAACCCTACCCGTCCTGCTAACGAGAGGTGGACTACAGAGGACCAACGTAACTGTCACCTACGCGGCCTACCACACGATCCAGCTAGACAGGGGATATCCACAAGTAATCTAGATCTAAGCACCACACTTACACCTATACTACAACTCTCACCTATAGCGTCCTATAGATTAAAGTACTCAAAAGAGTTGTGAACCAGAACATACATAATTAGTAATTGCATAATGAATTAGAAGTAGATTACCAGAGTCATCCCATGAGCAAGCTTGATTAGAGCTTGATCATGACGAAGTACAACCGGAGGAAGAACCGACAGGCTGGCCTCTCCTCTAATCCTCCTTCGCTCTCCATCTTGCTACTATCTAGATCTACTCTAGTTTAGAGAAGAGAGGAGAGCTCTCATCTCTAAACCCTAGCTTTTGCTCTGTCTATGAATAATGAATAATGATCAAGGGGTGCCTCTCCAGGGGCTAGGGGGTCTGGTTATATAGTCCCCTCAAGTGAACCTAGGCCGTCGGATCAAACCGACATTGATCGTGTGGTTTTCCTTGAAGTATTAGGTCGGTGGAGCATGATCCGCGAAGTTGAAGCTGATTGGTTACTGTAGCTGGGCGGGCACCCAAGGGACTTGGGCGGGCGCCCTGCCCCCGGGCCCGATCGGCCTCCCGTTCGTTCCCGCGGCTTCTGGAGTCTTCTAGATGGTAGAAAATTGCGCAGCACGTTAATATCTCTATGTAAACCCGACGTGTGGGCCTTTCTTTCATATTTCCTGATAACCCCCTGCAGAAATAGACAAACACCAAAACTCGTGGAATTCTGTCAGATAAAACCCTAAGTCTAGATGTTGATTTCATTTGGATCCTTTTCTATGATTAGTTGATGGTTAAATGTGAGCATTAAGGACCGTCAACAGGAAGCTCTGACTACGGTCCTACAAACACCGATCCGAACGAGGTGGAATACGTCGACTGTTAGGGCTGTCACTACCCTAGGGCTACCACAACAATACGCAGGATTGGGTGCAATTCCAGGTAATTGCAAGACTAAACACCACGTCTAATCTATTAATTACTACTCTAGCGTTATAAAGACTAGAGCACTTGATGCAAGCGGGAATCCAATAAATAACTTGAATGTAAAAAAAACTAATTAAATAACTCAGGAATTATGAATTGAAGAACTTGGAGAATGATGAAGAACGAACCAGTTGCTGCAAAAGTATAATGTTGAGGAAGATCCGACATATCTGGCTCCTGCTACGCTCTCCTCTTCTCTCTCCCTATTTTCTAGATTACAACTAGAACTAACTAGAACTAGAACTAGAGGAACTAGAACTAGAACTAGATGAACTAGAACTAGAACTAGATGAACTAGAGCTAGAACTCGATGAACTAGAGGGATCCTCTCTACTTGGATGAAGAATTGAAACCCTGGCTTTGGTTTTGTAGAAGAGGTATGATCTCCAGGGGCCAGGGGGCCTTGCTTATATAGTCTTTTCAGATGAATCTGGGCCGTCGGATCAAACCGACATTAATCGCACGGTTTTCCTTGATCCCTTAGGTCGGTGGAGCACGATCCGCAAAGTTGGTCGTGATTGGTGGAAAAAGGTGGGCGGGCGCCCTAAGGAGTAGGGCGGGCACCCTGTCCCTGAACCCTCTCGGCTTCCCGTTCGTTCCCGTGGCTTCTGGAGTCTTCGAGATGATAGAAAATTGCGCAGCACGTTAATATCTCTATGTAAACCCGATGTGTGGGCCTTTCTTCCGTATTTCCTGATAACCCCCTGCAGAAATAGACAAACACCAAAACTTATGGAATTCTGTTACATAAAATCGTAAGTCTAGTAGTTGGTTGCATTTGGATCCTTTTTCATGATCAGTTGACAGTTAAATGTGAGCATTAAGGACTGTCAACAGTGCTACTGTCTCCTCAGGACGGTTCTATTCAAGCTGTATGTCCTCAGACCTTACCACTTCTCCTTCGTAGTCTACCCATCCGTCCTTGATGATTTGCCTCCTCTGGTTTCGGTTACGTCGTCTTCTTCTTATCCTAATCTGGTTAGAATCTTCAACTATATAGTTAGAATCATTAAAGTAGTGGCGTACCTTCTTGAGGGGAAGTGCATGTGGACTTCTCTGGTTCCAATATAGATGATAACTTTGATAGTGTTGAGGATCGGTCTTCCAAGGATGATGGGTGGATCGTACTCGTCTTCTCCCATGTCAATGACCTGAAAATCATCTTGAGCTTAATGTATGTTGGTTGTAGGGGCATGGTTCCATGCAGGAGCTGATAAGTGACCGCGACCATAATGTTGTAGTCAGATCCGGTGTTGTAGAGTTTCTTCTGAAAAGAGTATCCATTGATTGTGCACTCAATGCTTGGAACACCAGGGTCGTCCTTCTTGATCAGGAAAGGCGACTTGAGTCGACGATCTTGACCTCCTCCGATAAGGATCCAATGTTTTAAGTCTTCTAGACAAGACTTCTTACCGTCTTCATCCTTTAGGTGCATCATTTGATTAGGTGTGGACCTTGACGTCTGCACCTCTTGATATGGAGTCACCCATGTTCTTTGTTTGCTCTACAGTTCGAAGTGCGGTGTTGGAAATATCCTGCTCAGTGTGTTTGTGCTCGTAGATCCAGGTCCTTCTGGGAGTTGTAAAACTCCTCCATTTTTTGCTTGAAGTGTATCTGTTCATAGAGACAAGGCAGAGATCAAGTGCATGGGCCCTGTTGGTGGAAAACGCCAACAGAATCAAAAGTATATTTGTTCTTCTCTAACCTTAAGCATAGTGAGCAAGACAAAGTTGATGGATCATGAGTGTAGCATTTGTCAGATCAGATGGCTCAACCTAATGGAAAGATAATCTATCTATATTTATGTTTTGTTTATATCTTCCAAAGATTGAATGTGCAACATTTTAGCTTACTAGTAACAAAGATTAAAGGACTAAACATGCTGAATCAGTTGAGTTGGTTAATTTGGAGTTATAAATCATACATGTTTGTCTCTTTATTTTATGTGAATGCCAGAACAAAGGAGAAGCTTATAAAAGTGATAGTTAAGTACCTTAAGGTGTTACCTTACTTGAAGAGTGATGGTATAGTATCACCTTGTGGAAGCTTTCCATTCTTAGCAGTTGTGCATCGTGTTTGTGGCACCCTCCATAGATCATCTCTTTATGATGAATGAGCTATGTCCTTCTTGTGCAAATTGTTAAACTTCATGTGTCTCCTTTATCTCCAATGAGTTTGTATCTCAGGACTTCCCAGGTTGATATTGAAAGTTTTCCTGCAGGGGTTAGTCCAACAAAATATCTCATATCTACTATAGCATACTATCGGCTCAAAAATCAACCTAGACATCATGTCTAATTTGATTTAGGAGGGCATTTTAACCTAAGCACCATGCTTAATTTAAAAATCCTTTGGAAGTAAGGTCATCATTCCTAAACTAAGCACCATGCTTAATTAAGAGATAAATGAAACTACTCCAAACCTAGACATATACTAAAGCAAATAAAGGTAGCATGAGAGCATTTATGGAGATCTACTCAAGTGGAGATGAAGTAGTGTGATTAGTATTTAACAAATTGAGCATGTCTCAAAGGTAAGGACAACCAACATAGCAACATGGCAAATGATGTTTTTATGTAAAGTACTCCCCCAAGCTTGAATTTTGCAAAATTCAAGTTTGGATGAATTTAATTCAATGTTGTATGATGATTGGTTGGACATACCTTGTGCTTGTCAGTCATCCGATCCTCTTGCTCCAATCCTGGAAAGGTTAGTGACACGAATACCCAAAGGAATATTTCTACAATTATCTTTATATGCTCAATACACAAGGCAATGTTGCAAATAATTAGAAGTTTATGTTACGATCTGAGCAGTGCTTGTTTTAGGACACTAAGCTTGTCCTTGGGAAACCATCAAATTATGTTGGTGAAGTGGTTTCCCCTCCAACACCAACCTAAGCGTGCCTATATGAAGATCGACTCATCGATATCTACAATATTTATTATAGACATATACATCGACAACCACCCCTTTAAAGTTTGTATAAATAGAAAGGAAGAGGGGGCTGGAGATCTCAAATGTGGTAAGGTTGGAGAGACCAGTTGATTAGGGAGATGTTTTATATGAGCAAGGACTTGGTGAGGTATTTATGAAATAACTTCCATGCTCACTGTTATTTCTCTCATTCTCAAACTCTAAGGATGATTCTTCATGAATGCTTAAAATTCCTCTAGGATTGTCTCTCAAGTTTGTTTTATCGATCCATTTAATGGTGATAGCACAAGGATTTTTAATGCCTTCTAGCCATTGATGTTGCTCTTCTCGATCCTCCTTGTGGTCTTGGTGACTCTTATGCATGGGATGTCTAGATAGATTCATAGGATCATCGGGAGGTTCAAGAGAAAGAGCATAGTAGAAATTATTAGGCTCAAGGATGGGTTTAAATATAGGTTCGAATGAGTTATCAAAAGTGGCCGTAGAAGGGGAGAAGATGAGATTGTCTTCTAAATGGCTTTGCTCTCCTTCTATTGCATCACTTAAGATGCCATCCTTGAGTCTTTCTAGATGTCCATCAAAGGGATTGGATTTGAGATGCTTTCTAAGAGATCCCTTCTTAGGAAGGTTTAGATTATAAGCACTCAAAGGTCTCTTATGAAGCAGGAAGTTTAAGCTCGTCCCAAAATGAATTTGCAAAGGTAGAATTTCTTCTTCCCTAAGATGATTTTGAAGCACTACAAGTTTGGGTTGGATAGCCGAATCATGGGATTGAAATGTTTGGAAATTGGCTATTGAATCTTCCTGGGAGATGATTCCTTCTCTATCTCTAAGATTTTTCTATGAAGACTAGTACAAGAAGGATGTCCACGAATGAAGACATACCTTGCTTTACTAACAGATAAAGAAAGAAAAACTCTACCAAAGGTTATATGATTATGACCAATGTGAAAATATCGAGGAAAAACATGGTCTTGTAGGGCTAGGTTTAAACCAGAATTTATAGAAAAATTAAAAGATTCCCTAGGTGTAGCTAAATGTTAATTATCTTCTTGATTAAAAGATAGGACTTCAACTATAGGAAAGGGTTGGTTTTGACCTATTGCAATCAACTCCAGACACGGATCATAATTAGGGGCAGGACTTGTTGACTCCCATGGTCTATGGCTGGTCTTCGAAGGTGCAAATAATTCAATAATAGGTATGGAATTTGAGTAATCCATAAAGATGGAAAAAATAAAAAGATAAAAGAATAAAAGTATAATACAAGATAATAGCAAGATTCAAAGTTATCTCAGCAAACCATCTTTCTCTTCGGCAACGGCGCCAGAAATGCTTGTTGATATTTGGTAACGCTATCAGAAAATGATCCGCAAGCGCACTGATATCGGTGAGCACTTCACCCGGGAGGTTATCCAGAGTATCGTATTTATATTTTTACCACTGGGAGAAAGCGTGCATCTGACTAACCAAATCTATTGCTACTACCCTTTAGGCTACAAAGAATGTGACTCGATGTGAGCGATGTATAGAGAAGACTACGACCGTAGTCTCATTCTAACCTTGGTAAGGATGATCTACTATTCTATTGGGGAAGCTTACGGAATCTAGACACCACAAAGGATGTTCGACCCGCATCTATAAACCCTACCCATCCTGCTAACGAGATGTGGGTTGCAAAGGTAACTCGGAAGTGTCACGTTCCTCGCTACTACCACGGTCCAGCTAGTCCGGGGATATCTATGATTACCCTAGCCCAAACAACACGTTTACGCTAGCAATGATTACTCTAAACTCAACCGGAAGAGATTAAAGTAAACTCATAAACCAAAGAACAATAAAACAAGAACTTACTAGAATTAGAAGTAGAATTATTGAAGAATCCTAGGAGCAAGCCTCGGGTTAGGAGAACTTGATCCCGCTGGTACAACCTCGGAGTAGACACCGACAGGCCGGGCTTCCTCCGATCTACACCTCCACTCTATCTCTCTCAATCTAGTAGAACTTAGAAGAACTAATTCTACTCTCACATTCGATGCTAAGCCCTAAGTCTATTTAGAGGAGAGGTATTCCTTCGAGGGCTCCTCTCAACTCTATGATGAACTTGTTCTCCTCCAGGGGCCAGGGGGTCTGGTTATATAGTCCTTTCAAGTGAATATGGGCCATTGGATCAAACCGACATTGATTGAACGGTAATCCTTGATCCTTTAGGTCGGTGGAGCATAATCCCCGAAGAGAGTCCTCATTGGACTCTAGGATAGGGCAGGCGCCCTAGGGGGGAGGGCGGGCGCCCTGCCCCCAGGCCCGTTTGCCTTCCTGTCCGTTCCCGTGGCTTCTGGAGTCTTCTAGATGACAGAAAATTGAGCGGCACTTTAATATCTCTATGTAAACCCGATGTGTGGGCCTTTCTTCTGTATTTCCTGATAACCCCCTACAGAAATAGACAAACACCAAAACTCATGGAATTCTGTCAGATAAAACCCTAAGTCTGGGTGTTGGTTGCATTTGGATCCTTTTCTTTATTTATTTGAGGATTATATTTGGTACTTAAGGACCATCAACAAAGATCAACTACATGCTGCCCATGTTTAGATGCAAATGCCTGACTCATGAATGAATGCGAAGCTCCGGTATCGAACAAGACAACAGCGGGATGTTGGTTGACAAGAAACATACCAGCGGTGACCACTTCACCTTCAGGGATCTCCTCAATAGTGGTATAGTGCACTCGGCCGGTACGGTTATTGGTCCCAGCTGCAGTTCCTCTTGGGATAAGGGTAATCCCTCGCCCAGTGACCAACTTGTTTGCAGTTAAAGCAGGGACGGTTATTAGGGGGAGTCTTGGGACCTCCTTGACCTGTAGCACCCCTGGGAAGAGCAACTGTGAAGGATTGTCTTCACATTTGACTTCTTCTGCGGTGGCCTGTACCTTGTCACAGCATTGGGCGGACGATAGGCCAGCTTACTTGTCGCCGGAGCCTTGGACTGCGAAGCACCTGCTTCATAGGCCCTCTTGCGGTTCTTGGATGTAGCATAGATAGCATTGGAGTTCTCCTGGGTCAACACATCACTCACAAACTCATTGAAGGTGGTACTCTTATTACCAGCCATGTTCTTGGAAAGCTTGGGCCCCAGTCCCCTCTTGAAACTAGCAAGCTTCTTAGCCTCAGTATCAATAAACTCAGGAGCATAGGGAGACAAGTTATTGAAGGCATGAAGATACTCAGTCAAACTATTAGTTCCCTGAGTCAAGTTCATGAACTCGGTATGCTTGATAGTCATTAAGCCCTGTGGAATATAGGTGTTCCTGAAAGCAGTTTGGAACTGATCCCAGGTAACAACAGCATTGGCAGGCAAGCTAGTCCTATAATGACTCCACCAGACACCTGCTTTGCCCTCCAACTGGTGTGCTGCATATTCCGCCTTCACTTCTTCAGTCATCCTTAACAAGTGGAACTTCTACTCAAGGGTATTGAGCCATTCATCAGCTTCCAGAGGTTCAGAGGCCTCCTTGAAAACTGGTGGCTTTGTGTCTTGAAAATCCTTGAAGCTGCTATACTGATTCGCTTCTCCGCCTTGGTGGGCATGGCGACCACCCCGATTCTGCTGTGCCATGGTTTGCATAGCTTCATTTAGCATCCGCTGGCCCTCCACAAGAGTTGCCAGGAGCTCAGCAGGCGTAGGCGGGGGAGGAGGTGGTGGTGGCGGCACCTCATTGTGACCGGAGCGAGTATTGCGAGCCATCTGCACAAGGCATACCAAGTGACCATTTAGGATAACAGATATAATTGCCATGAATCTCAATTGATGCCTTATGGAATTTAATGAAATAAATTGACATAACACAAGGCACAATAATCCATGTACAACAAGGGAATATCATCCACGACACTGGTTATTCTCGCGATCATTCACAACCATATTTCACAAGGATTAAAGACATTGCTAGAAATTATTTAAGCTCAACATAACCATGGATTATCACACACAGGTGCATAGGGTTACACAGAGTCATTGTCACAACTTAAGTCTTACAGAAAGGGCATCATGGCCAATACATAAAGTCTCACTGGAATTTTAGATTACATGTCTATTACATAAGGAGATGGGAACTAGTACATAAATATGGAAACCATTGCGAAACTATAGTTCTTCTTCAGATTCTCCATTAGAGATTATGCTATCATCCTGATCTTCCTCACTGGGTTCTCTTCATGATTAACGGGGACAGGGTGTGGAATAGGATTTATGACATTATTTAGGCGATGGACATCTAACTGCAGCTCAGCAATCCTACTGATCAGCTCTTCCTCTCTAATCTCAGCATGGAACAAAGCTGTAACTCTAGTAGTTTCTCTATTTTCAGCCAAGCGCATAGCCTCATCTCGCTCTCTAGTCATTTGCATCATGCGTGCTTGTGCCTCATTGCGCTCTCTAATTGCATTTTCAACTTGATTGCGGCGGGCTTGCAAAGCGGTATGGTAGTTTTGAATTTCAGCTTGTGCATCACTAAAGGCTTTGCGGTGCTTGTACACACGCTTGCGTAGTTTGCGCTGCCCAACTTGAGCTTGCTGAAGTGCTAGCATGGCTTCTATCTAGGTATCTTGGCGTACAAAGTACAGCTTCAGTACCGCTAGCATGGCACTCATAGCAGGGCTAGAGCTATATCCTAGTATGGTTTCTCTCATCTCCAGGGGCTCCGTTCCTATCTGAGACACAAAGGTGTCAGTTACACTCACCCTAGGAAAAGATCCGGCTGGGCCATTCACTATCTCATCACCATAGTCCTGGCATATTTCTAACAGCACTTCTAAGGCTGCTACTTGGGCACCCTCCCAAGGAGTTTGACCATCGGATTCTACTATCCATCCTAGCCACTGTGTGTTATTTGGACAAGGGGGAATTGTAATTTGGACATCTACCCAAGGCAAACATCCTGCATGCTCAGCCTCTGTCCAAGTGTACCGAGGTGGTTCCTCATATCCCACTGAGCTTAGCACTCTCCACAACAAGGTAGGAGTGCCAAACATGTCCAGAAAAGTCTCACTTGCATGTGGGGCTGCCATCTGTAGGAAAGACCACAACTTGAGTAAGGAAGATAATTAGATATAGTTTAGGAATTATAAGAATTGAGTAGTGCATAAGGGATGCATGAATGATTCATGATGCATGCACGTTCTATACGTCCTTACCATTCTTAGAAGAAAGTTCTAACGGTATAGTCGGTGGCATGCATACGTGCACTCTTTATACGTAACTACACGGTCTACACATTTCGTTGTTAGTGTACCTGCAGAAAAATTCATTTCAGCCCAACTCCACAAGAGTATAATTGCAGAAATGAGAGTCTAATCATCTACAACCAAGCTAGGTACTCCGATATATATCCCCGAACATATATCGCAGCACACTACCCATTTGGAATATACCCACATATACATCAAACATGTATACGTGGCTGCACCTACTACCCACAATTAAGTACTTTCATATATACATGTGTGCAACATGTAAATATTCCAGTAACCACAACTAACACTTCCCTAGACCGACAGTTGGACGGTCATGCTCTCACAGCTCACACTTACCGTAGCGTATAGGCATATAGATCCATACATTACCACTCAAGCAAGTGGCATCCATACAATTTCACGCCGTATGGACGACGAAAGGAAAACCACAATGCTTACCATGGCGTAGAGGTATGTGATCCATTCATTACCACTTAAGTAAGTGGCACCCATATTATTGCACGCCATATGGACGACGAAAGGAAAAACCCCTATGTTAGTAATATTAAGCCACCTAGAAGTCCTTAAATGGGCATAAAGGGTAAGACCACTGGCATGGTATATGTTATTGAAATATTTTTAAAACAGCCCTATGTATAGTCTAATTTGCCAATTAGTTTGGGAAAAATAAATTCATTTGTTTTGTAAATTCTTCTATGATGGTTAAATGCTTAATCTTGCTCCGATGCTAGCTGTTACAGAACCGTCCAATTTATAACAACTCAAGTGAATTAGCGACCACGAGAGCAGTCAAGCCAATGGACTTGAACCCATATAAACCCGGTAGTCTGACGAATCCTCAGAAGATCTCGATTCAACCAACATACAACCAAGATCGTACATGATCAAGCATCGCCATCACAGATTACATACATTCATCACAGAACATAGTTTTACAACACATCGGAGTTCAAATAAAGTTATTACAAACCAGTTCAGTAGCGGAAGCAAAGTAGTTTTAAAAACCACACACACTCAGTTTAATTACATGCCAGATCCATAGTCAACCCAACAAAAGAACAACTGAAGGTAATAGAAGTGATCATGCCCATGATCTACTCATCGTCCGCAGCCGGATGATGACAGTTAGCACAGTAGCCATGATAAACGACATCATCTGCAACAAGGGTAAATAAAACCCTGAGTACGAGAATGTACTCAGCTAGACTAACCTGTCATAAACCAGAAATAAAGTGACACCAAGGACTATGCAAGGCTACTATTTGTGGACTGGTTTGACTCACATTTTCGCATAAAAAGCTTTAGTGGTAAGTAACACATTTATAGCATTTTGGCAGCAAGTTCATTACGTAACAACTATCCACTAGATTGGCACCTGTTCTAAGCATACACTTGAGCATTAAGCATCACAATAATAACCAAATCCGGATTATCACATAGCCATCATCATTCTCATCATAACCATCAAGTTTATTTAATGAGTTCTACGTTGCCACTGCTCGAGTCAAGTTCTCACTATTCGAGAGAGACGGCGATTCAAATCGATTCCTATCCAGTTGGAGGGGTATTCCTAGCACTCACCCAAGCACACCTCATGTGGGCAGCTCGGATCACCTCTAGCACAACTCCGGACCAAGTTGTGGGTCCGTACGGCACCGCACCCTCAGGGACCGCCAATCTGCCAGGGTCAGGACTCTAACCTGACACCTCGGTCTTATGCCATTGACTACCCGCACATCCTTGCTACCAAACGGTGTGCGCACTTTAACCACATCGGGGTATCTGGCCGGAGATGCACTCGTAGGCTTCGCGGTCGGAATGACTTATCTGGCGAACTAAGTGTTAGGCATGCGTTCAACATGACACGAGGACATACAACGATTCGGTCCTTAACCGACACAGACCGGGATAGATTCACACTCAAGACCTCCATGCCTTGTTGCTGCACTATCATCATCCCGTCCGGTCTCAAAATTCATTATTAGCACATGGTTATCTCCACGATAGCAAATATAGCCAGCCATGATTCAGTATCCACCTAACTCTCGCAGGTGACAGGAAATCATCCGACTTCTACCGAGCTAAGCATGGCTAAGCATAATTTCGATCCTAGACCTACTTAGGTAAGTTATAAGGTGGACAAGGTAGTTAAATATGCAGTAGGGGTGTCATATCAACGCTTAACACTTAATGCAACAATACATAACCATAGTTAATTGCTAGCTGGACATGATAACAAAATAGTAGGAGTCTTATAATGCTCCGGGGCTTGCCTTCAATGTAGGTGGACGGGTGGTGATCGGGACACTCCGGTAGATCCTCCTCCTCCTCAGCTCCTTCTCCTTGAGGTGGCTCCCTCTGCTGTTCCTCCGGCTCGGGTAGTGCAAACTCCAAGACCGACACTCCTTTGGGTACACCTATGCATGCATGACAAGGTGATAAACATAGGGAATGCACATAAGATGCAATATGTCATGATGCTGAGCCAAGGCACACATAGCAAGGTATAAACATGAGCACAAGCTCCTAAAACCAAGTGAGTCACAGATTAACAAGTAAGTGCATACTTCTTCTCTGGTAGAGAGGCTAACTGGACAAGCTAATCAACCTTAGCTACTCACACTGTCACTGGTGTCATGGACAGATTAACTAGCCACAAGTTTCAGCTATAACCTAGGCATCAGTTGCCCAAACTAAGCAAGTAGATACTTTCTGGAAAGCTTAACAAATTGTTTACAATTCTCGTTTAGACATCCCAGAATGATTGTGTTGACACCGTTTTTGGACACGTACCCGGGGATCGGTAAAGTATAGATCGCCAGATGGAGCAACGATAACTAGTCTGCAGGGAAGTTGCCGATGAGGGTGATTGCCAATGAGGGGACAGTTGAATATGACTGAGTCCAGAAGAGGTGACGTGTTTGTGCCGATGATCAGTATTGGTGTTTGCCGATGGCCATAACAGGAAGTCTACCGATGTTTCTGAAGGAAAGCATGGAGATTGCCGATTGATCTGTGGCGGTGTCCCGGTCAGTTATAAGGGGATAGTTTTATGTTTTCCTTAATTATTTAAATTCATTTTGTATGCGGATTCTGTTTAGTTTGGAATTCAAGTCCTAGTCGTGTCTGATTGTAGCTCTTTGAGGAGGGTATAAATGTAGACCCTAGGGCTTTGTAATAAGATATCTATCAATCAATCAAACACATGTTTTTACTCATATTCTAGCATCTACTTTTTCGACGACTTCGTCATATTTTCCTTTTTACTACGAGTTCATAGGAATTCGTCGACTTAAGCTCGGCGTATTCTCGAGTTCCGTGTGAATACCTCTTGGCCGTGACATCCGGGCGCATCGCTGTTGTCGGGACTAAAGTATTCGAGTTATCACCTTTGCCGATAGTAAGGTCAAATCGGCTGGCACGCCTTAACGTTTGAATCGGGTATTAGCCCTTTGTGTTTGCAGATCCGCTTTCGCATCAACACATCTTTTGGCACGCTCGGTGGGACAAGTTCAAGATCAAGATCAACATGTCGAATACCGATTTCGACCTCGAGAACGTCATCCCTATGACGGAAGCCAATCTTAGAGATGAGCAAAAGCAAGCTATTGCAAAAGCTATGGAGGATTACAAGCAGCAATGTTTGAAGTAATTATGTATCAACAGGAGCGGCGAAGTAATCCAGAAGGAAGCACTGCCGGCGCCTCGGCAGGTCACTTTTGAAGCCAATCCTGGTAAACTCCAAGACATGGTCGACAATGCTATCAACTGTGCCTTGATCAACCAAGCTGGTGTGTTGTCCAACATGGTTTTTAACGCCGTGGCTAGAACTTTCAAAGAGGGACAATTGCCACCAAATTATGTGGGCCCTGTCTATCATCAGCCAGGATCACTAGTTGTCACAGCTCCATCGGCTACTACGGCCGCTGCGGGTACAGAAACTACTGCTCCTCCAAGCACACTAGGACTCACTAATGTGCAATCTACGCCGATGACAACTAATCCATCAACTTTGGATGAGCAAATCAAGCTTGCCACAGATCTATTAGCATCGGCAATGTCGGGGTCTGTTCCTCCCAACTGGTGGGGTTATGGTATGCCCCCAGAGATGATGTTGAAGACTCCTGGAACATCTCAAGTGGCTGATATGACAGGCAAGGCTCCTATGGCACCGGCACCACCCAATCTGCCGATGAATCAGAGTCCCCAGTATACTACAACTACTACTGCAAGACCTTACACTGGGAATTCTCAAGCTCCAACGTTCCAGATGCCTAACGCAGCGGCAGATTCAATGCCGATGCAGCAGAGGTTTATGACACAGCCAGGGTATGTCAATTCAATGATGATGCCCAATCTTCAGCCATCGGCGGGGTTTATGCCGATGAATGCTAACAGTGGATGGACGGGGCAGTTAGTCTTTCCACAAATGCCTCAACAGAATCAACAGGCTTCAGGGTTTCAACAAGGCCAGATCCAACCTGGGTTCCAGAATCAAGGGTTGGCCAACCAGCCGATGAATCTTGGTCAACAGTTTGGTGGTCAGACAATCAACCCCATGTTCCATGCAGATCGTGCGCCTCAGCGACACGTGGAAGTTTATCAGCAGGCGCCAGATCCACAACCACCCCGTCGGCAAGATGCCGATGCTTATTGGGTTGATAAGATAGCTAAAGTAATGAGAACCAATTTGGGATAAAGCACAAAGTCAACACTTACTCTTATTGGACACCGTATCCTCCTGCATATGATCTAATCCCTCTTCCAAATCGGTACAAGGTACCGGATTTTACTAAATTTTCCAGACAGGATGATACATCGACCATGGAGCATGTCAATAGGTTCATCATCCAGTGTGGAGAAGCTGCTAACAGAGATGAGTTAAGGGTTCGCTTGTTCTCATCATCTTTATCTGGATCGGCTTTTATTGGTTTATTTTGTTACCTCCTGACTCTGTGATCACTTGGGCCGATCTGGAGAAGCAATTCCACAAATACTTCTTTTCTGGAGTCCATGAGAAGAAGATTACCGATTTGGTCAGATTGAAACAACGCAATGATGAATCGGTTGAAAGTTTTGTGCAGAGGTTGCGGGAAGTCAAGAATAAATGCTATAGTCTGGTTTTAGATGATCGGCAGCTAGCCGATTTGGCTTTCCAAGGTTTGTTGCCACATATTAGGGACAAATATTCTTCTCAAGAGTTTGAGAGCCTGAGTCACTTGGTCCAGAGGATTTCCGACCAAGATATCAAACCCTTTGAACCTAAGAGATCTTGGAACAATAAGGTGTCATTTGTTGATGAGGCAACAAGCTCAGATTCTGATGAAGCGCCAGTCATCAGCTTGGCAGAGTGGGTGAAAAATAAGAAGCCAATGTCTTGCCCTTTTGGGCATAAAGAGCCAGAGAAGTTCGCATTTGATATCACTAAAGCTGATAGGATATTTGACTTTCTACTTCAGGAAGGGCAAATCAAATTGTCGCCTAATCATGTGATGCCATCGGCTGAAAAATTAAAGAAGATGAAATACTGCAAGTGGCATAATGCAACCTCTCATAGCACCAATGAGTGCAAAGTTTTTAGGCAACAGCTGCAATCGGCTATTGAATCTAGGAGAATCAAATTTGATAGTTCCAAAGCTCAGAAGCCGATGAAGATCGATCAACATCCTTTCCCAACAAATATGTTGGATGCTAAGGGAAAGACCATGGTCTTGACGTCGGAAGCAGCTGAAAGGAATGCATCGGTAGATCCTCAGCATCAAATTACTGCTACCGATGCCAAAGGAAAGGGCTTGATCCAAGAGGGAACTAACTCGGGAAGGCCTCCCCGATCTGGTTTTGTGATAACTCATAGAAGGCCTCAGGAGACTTGGCAGCAACGTGAGGATCGGTATCGGCGCCAGCAAGAAGACTATCGTCGGGAAGAAGAAAGACGCCGACAGGAGTGGAATCGGCACAAGGATCACTGGAACTGCCCATTCTTTATCCATTGCTGGGAGCAGAACATTAAATTACCCACTGTTAGGGACTGCCCTAAATGCAATGGTTATGATCGGTATGACAGATCCGATCGGCGCTATTACGATGATGATCAGTGATTTAATGGGGCGATTAGGGGGAGAGCGTCAGTTCATGATCGGCTGGGGGGCAGACTCAGTGTACACGATAGGCTTGGTGATCGTGTTGAATATTTTCCCAAGAACTAGGAAGAGATTGAAGAAATGGCGGATGCACGAGTTCCCAATGAATTCATATTTTGTAGAGACGCTAATACTTATCGGATGGAGTCAAGGGAAAGTCGTCGCCCATCAGCAAGGCAGTCACCACTTCCCCCATGGTGTCCAGAGGGGTTGATTAAGACACAAAAAAGGAGACTGCAGCGCGAAAGACGAGAAGAGCTAAGCAAGGATGAGAACTCTGGCCAGTCTGGGGATCAGCAACAACCAGATCCTAAGGGGAAAGGGCCATCGGCAGATGTTAACATGGTATTTATGTTGCCAATGGAATTCCTTGCACCATCCAGTGATGATGAGGAGTTGGAGTTTTCTGACCAGATAGCTCAGTTGGCTCTGGATCCGATGACAGCTATCTTTGAAAAGCCTGCCGACAATGAAAGGCAGCATCTTAAAGCTCTGTTTGTCAAAGGAAGAGTTGATGGTCAGCCAATGACCAAGATATTAATTGATGGTGGGGCTGCTATCAACATCATGCCGTATGCAGTCTATCGGAAGCTTGGAAAAGGAGATCAAGATTTGACCAAGACCGATAAGATGCTAAAAGACTTTGAGGGAAATGTTTCTCCGGTTAAGGGGGCAATCTGCGTCGAGTTGACCATCAGCAGCAAAACCTTGCCGACAACCTTCTTTGTGATCAGTGGAAAAGGTGCTTATAATTTGCTGCTAGGGAGAGATTGGATTCATGCCAATTGTTGCATCCCGTCTACGATGCACCAATGCTTGGTTTAGTGGGTAGGTGACAAGATTGAGATTGTCCCGGGAGATTCCTCCTATGTCATTTCATTGGCAGAAGCAGACACCTATGAAATTACCAGGTGTATCTTGGGAGAAAGTTGGGAGAAGGATTTCCTCAAAGTTGCTGATTATGAAATTCCACCGATCCAAGCAGTCGGTTCCGATGAAGAGTTTTAATGGATAGATTCGTTGATGATGGAAAATTAGGCCAGGGATTCACATCGGCCGATGATTTGGTAGAGGTAGATATAGGTAGTGGTGATAAGCCTAGACCTACTTTTATTAGACCTAAGTTAAATTCTGAGTGTAAGCAGCAGTTAACCGATTTGTTAAAGGAATATAAAGATTGCTTTGCTTGGGATTATACTGAGATGCCTGGTTTAGACCGATCGATTGTTGAACATCAGTTACCTATCAAGTCTGCATTTCGGCCACATCAACAGCCAGCTCGCCGATGTAACCCTAATATTCTTCCTGATATGAAGGCCGAAATAACCAAACTTATCGAAGCTAAATTTATTCGGCAGTGTCGGTATGCCGAGTGGATTTCCAATGTTGTTCCAGTTTTCAAGAAAAATGGGAAGCTTCAGGTTTGCATTGATTTCAGGAATCTTAATAAAGCTACGCCGATGGATGGTTGCCCAATGCCAGTTGCCGATCTACTAGTTGATGCTGCGGCTGGGCATCGGATCATAAGCTTTATGGATGGCAATGCAAGATATAATCAAATATTCATGGCTGAAGAAGATATTCCAAAGACTGTATTTAGGTGTCCTGGTCATGTTGGGTTGTTTGAATGGATAGTCATGACCTTTGGTTTGAAAAATGCTGGTGCTACTTATCAGAGGACTATGAATTTTATCTTTCATGAGTTCATCGGCAAGCTAGTGGAAATTTATATTGATGTGTGGTGGTTAAGTCTGGAGATTTCACAAAACATCTTGCCGATTTGCGAGAGGTGTTGGAATGCACAAGGAAGCATGGTTTAAAGATGAATCCCAATAAGTGTGCCTTTGGTGTGTCGGCAGGGCAGTTTCTTGGTTTTATGGTGCATCAGAGAGGAATTGAAATTAGTAGCCGATCTATTGATGCTATCAACAAAATTGTTGCCCCTACTAACAAGACTGAGCTCCAATCCTTGATCGGCAAGGTAAATTTTATCAGACGGTTTATATCTAACTTGTCTGGTAAAATTCATGCTTTCAGTCCTTTACTCAAATTGAAAGCCAATCAAGAGTTCGTATGGGGGAAAGAGCAACAGTTGGCTTTAGAAGAAATCAATAATTATTTGATAAATCCTCCGGTTCTGATTCCACCTCAGCAAGGAAAGCCCTTTAAATTATATTTATCTACCGATGGGATGGTCATCGATTCGGCTTTAATTCAAGAATTTGATGGGAAGGAGCGTGTGATTTGCTATTTAAGCAGGAGATAGGTTGATGCTGAGACCAGGTATTCGGCCATTGAAAAGTTATGTTTATGCCTATATTTCTCGTGTATTAAGTTGAGGCACTATTTACTATCAGCCGAATGCACTGTTATATGCAAAGATGATGTGGTCCGGTATATGCTATCTATGCCGATCATGAGTGGCAGGATTGGTAAGTGGATTTTGGCACTGTCGGAATTCGATCTGCGTTACGAATCGGCTAAAGCAGTTAAAGGACAGATTATGGCCAATTTTGTAACTCAACATTGTGGTGCAGTAGAAACTTTGGAAATTGTGCCTTGGACGCTCTTCTTTGATGGATCCACGTGTGACCGGGGGGCAGGAATCGGCATAGTGTTAATTTCCCCTCGAGGAAGGAAGTATGAGTTCTCTTTGCCGATTGTTGCCACGTCAACAAATAATCAAGCTGAGTATCAAGCTTTAATCAAGGGGTTGGAATTATTAAAGGAAGTCCATGCAGATGTTGAAATCTTCGAGGATTCTATGCTGGTTATAAATCAATTGGCTGGAAGCTACGAATGCCGAAGTGAAGTCCTAATAATTTATTACGAAAAGAGTATGCAACTGTTAAGGGAATTCAGAGATTTCCGATTAGAGCATATTCCTCGGTTACATAATGAGGAGGCTAATCGGTTGGCTCAGCATGCCTCGGGATATCAACCCATATTGAACACGTTATCGGCAATCAGTGCCGATGATTAGAGAAAAGAAATCATTGATTATTTAAAGGATCCATCCAAGAATGTTGAAAGGCGTGCTCGGTTTCAAGCCACCAAGTATGTGCTCCTCCGGAATGAATTATATTATCGAACAATTGATGGAATTCTTCTCAAATGCCTAAGGTGGTAATGAGGCTAAAAGTTTAATGGGAGAAATCCATGAAGGAGTATGTGGAGCACATCAGTCGGCTTTTAAGATGAAATGGATGATTAGGAGGAATGGGTATTATTGGCCAACCATACTTGAAGATTGCTTTAAATATTTCAAGGGGTGTCAAGGATGTCAGAAGTTTGGCAATATTCAAAGGGCACCCGCATCGGCCATGAATCCCATTATTAAACCTTGGCCGTTCCGGGGATGGGCTATTGATCTAATCGGCCAAATTTACCCACCATCAAGCAAAGGACATAAATTCATCTTGGTTGCCACCGATTATTTCACTAAGTGGGTTGAAGCTATTCCTTTGAATAAAGTCACATCGGCCAATATGATTGATTTTGTGAAAGAGCATATTATTTACCGATTTGGAATTCCTCAAACAATTACTACCGATCAGGGTACTATGTTTACATCAGGGGAATTTGATGAGTTTGCAATCGGTATGGGAATTGAAGTATTAAATTCTTCTCCTTATTATGCTCAAGCTAATGGGCAAGCCGAAGCATCTAACAAAGGAATTATCAAACTTATTAAATGGAAGATTGAAGAAAATCCTAGGAGGTGGCATACGTTGTTAAATGAAGCTTTGTGGTCATATCGGATGGCTTGTCATGGGTCGACCAAAGTTTCACCTTATTAATTGGTGTACGGGCATGATGCAGTGCTACCCTAGGAAATTAAAACTGGATCTAGGCGGCTATCTTTTCAAGACCAATTGATTGTCGATGACTATGCTACTTTGATAAAAGATGAGTTGGATGATTTAGCAGGGCATCGGCTAAGTGCTTTGATAAGTATAGAAGAAAATAAGAAAAGAGTTGCTAGGTGGTATGATAAGAAAGTAAAGGCTAAGGAGTTTGCCGATGGAGACTTAGTATGGAAACTAATCTTACCGATCAGGACTAAAAGTTCAAAATTTGGAAAGTGGTCTCCCAATTGGGAGGGTCCTTATCGGATAAATCGATCTGCTCCTGGCAATGCTTATATTTTAGAAACTCTCGAAGGAGTTGAATTTCCCAGGGCATTGTATGGCAAATATTTAAAGAGATATTATCCCAGCATATGGCTTGATGCATGAAAGTTTAAGTGGCGATAACATTCCTATCGGCTGGATTAAAGTGTATCTGGGGCCGGACTTAATGTTTTAAAAGGATGCCGATAACAGACCAATCGGCTAGACCAAAATGATCAGAAGTGCTTTAAAAGAAAGAAGCAAAATATGCCACCGATGAAGAGTTCACATGTTTAACAGAGCCTGGAGTTGATATGGCACGTAGACGGATCTGATGGGCTTCCTCTATCTCCGTCATATCTTCGTCGGCAGAGCCCTCCACTGGCCTCAGTTTCTTCTTCATCTGCAGTGCCTTGCGAGCCTGGATGTTTCGCTCCTCTTCAAGAGTCTTGATTGCTTCAGGCAGCTGGCTTTCTTCCTATTGAGCTTGGGATAGAGTTTCTTCTACTTGTTTGAGTTCTGCCAACAGGGCTTCTCTCTTTGCCGATATATCAGAGATCTTTTGCTTCAGCACGTCTCCTGAGGATTTTTAGATGCCGATGCTCTTGTGCTTTTCATCGGCAAGGAGCTTTACTTTCATCATCTCTTTTGAGAGCTGGGCGTGAGTAGCTCTATCGGCAAGGCGCTGAGCGGCCTTTCGATACTGAAGCTACCGACTCTCCAAATGAGCAGCCTTGAAGAGGATCTCCTCAGCATCGGCAGGAATTTGGCCTCTAAGAGCCTTGAACAAGGCTTTAGCTGGATCGGAGTCATCAACCAATTGGGCTGTATCTTGATGAAGGAGGGCCGACAAATCTTCCAACTTTGCTTTAATCTCTGCCGATGAGATTCCAACTCCTCGGGAAGAACTTGCTTCCTCGCCTTCATCCTCAGAAATGTCGATGGCGAAGGAGAACAAGCTGTCGGGAGAGTCCTGTTCCTAAAAGGGAAGACAAAATAAGTTATTTTATGATCAAGTACTGATAACAATAAGAACAGAGATCGGGTAACTTACTTGTTTCAGGGCTATTTCTCGCCTTTGACTAGATGAGGCCGATGGAACCACAGGCTGATCGGCTGGAGTTGCCGATGAAACTATGTCAGCTGAAAGATTGACAGAAGTGATTAATAAAGTGGAAAATAGGTTCATCGGCAATAGATGGAAAGTATGTTACCTTGAGGGGGTGCAATACTTGTCTGAATCGAGGAGACTACCGATGCTATGATTAGGCTTGCTAGATCGGCGGTCTGCTCGTGTACATCAGCCGATGTTTCTTCTGGCTGAGGTTCTTCTGGCTGGAGTTCTTCTTGTGGCTGGGGAGGAGATGGTACTTGCTATGTCTGGACTTCAGGAGAAGAAGGGGATGATTCTACTAGGATCGGAGACTTTGGAGGAGGAGGAGGCGTTGCTGTTCTCTGGCGCTTCGCTTGTGATCAGGTGCTCTTGGAACCTTTTCTCTTCAGTTGACTGGATTGGGGGGCATCAGCAGTCGTACTTTTGGTCTTGGCCGATGTACCGGTGTGCTGATACAACAATGAGAAGTTTATGAGTACGAGTGTAACAGGTATAAGAATGGAATCGGTATGAGTTAAAGAATTCGAAAATTTACCTTGAAGGCTTGTGCTAAGGCAGTGGCAGCTACCGATGGGGATGTCTTCGTCCGCTTGGTAGTAACTTTCTTGAGACGCACACCCCGATGCATTATGGCAGCCAAGGTTGGAGCGTTGTTGCCGATCAAAGAGATCGGGCCCGATGGAAGGAGTTCAATCGGCCTACCACTCCTGCTGATCAATGGTGGTGTGTCATCGGCCTGTATATGACAAAGAAAGTAAGTTACCAATGGGAAATGAAAGTGAAGGAATTGAAGCATCGGTATCAAAATACTTATAGTGTTATCAGGGACTTTGTACTTGGGGTCGATCATGCCACGGTACGTGAGAGCCGATCTGCATAATAGGTGTTCTTTCCACTCTTCCCACCACTATTTGTATGCCGGAGTGATGAAGAGAGCTGGGATCCAAGCCGATAGATCGATGTCTATATCAGCGTTTGGTGGAAGTTGGGCTACCCTGATCCATTCCAGATTGTTGGTGATGATCTCCCTTGGTTTTATCACATCGGCGTAGCAAAGCGCAATCGGCAGTTGGCCGAAAGCCAGTTGGCGAGCTAGTGCCGATGGGTTATAAAATTCATAGGTCAAATTGGAGGCTTTCCCACTACCAAAGAAGTTCACTGGTATGGCTCTTGGGGTGATAATTGACATCATCATGTCACGATCCTTGTTAAGAGCATCATTGAAGGGATGGAAAGTCAAAGGGAATCTGGTGTCTGGATCTTCATAAGGCACCCATGCTCGCTGTTCTCTAGTCAGGCCCTCGTATAGAGTCCGAAAGAATCGGCTAACCTGGTCTTTGTTACCACCCGTGCTAGGTAAGACTATGGCTGCTTCACCAAAGTTCAAGGGAGAGCGAGTTGCCGATTCTTCCTAAAAGTTCATAATCTTCGGCTATGTCCCTGGGAAAGCGCTGTGCAAAGAGGTCGAATTCAAGGCGCTTGTGCATGTGGAGATTAAGCCACATGTTGATAAACCACCAAGGACCCCCTAAGTTGCCGATGGGTTGACCGAGCAGAAGTTTCCTGGCTACTTGGTGGAGGAGGTGATAAGCCGAGCCAAGCAAGTATCGGCCAAGGGGAAATCGGCCGCCATTGGCTAATCTTTCTGCTGCCGATAGGTAAACAGAAGTTGGTCCAGATGATCGGCCACAGAATACAAATTTATCCAGCCACATGTTTAGAAAAGTAGTCTGTTCCTTTGCATTGACAGGACCTGTTCTTCGGTACTTCTGAATGTACCCTGACCAACCGCCGATAGCACGAGTTTCTACCTAGGCACTGGGTTTGGCGTCGAACAGGTGGGTGTTATCGGCAGTGGATATATCTAGGCCGGTGAGCATAAGTACATCGGCAAGTGTAGGGGAAGCAGGGCCATGGACAAACATGAAAGCATTGAGTGTGTCTGACCAAAAGTATGAGGCAGCTATCAGTAGTGACTCATTTCTCTCCATATCGGCAAGAGACAATCTAATGTACTGATCTAATTTCCGTTCACCCCATTGGACCTCATTTGAGTTACTGACTCTCAGGAACCAATCCTTCCATCCCTTGGTAGGACTGGGACAGAAACGGAAGGCATCTTTCCATAGATCTAGAGAAAAATTCTTGGCTCTAAACGGGATTCTGTTTGTCTCTGCGTTTATAAGATCAGTGGGATCTAAGTTTCCTAGTGGACCAAGGCATTGGAGATGGGGTTGATCGGTAGGGATTATGATCTTGTCGGCCAAATCCTAAAGATTGTAAGGATAAAAGGAAAAGTAAAAAGAAAAAAAGGGAATATTCAGTAAAAGGAATTGCGGATGGACAAAAGTACAGCAAGAGTGCGAAAAAAGAAGGGGGGTAAGCTAACCTCAGGGACCACGAAGTTGACGGCCGTTGCCCCGCGAGGAAGAAGATCGAAAACTTGGGGGTTGTTGGAGGAAGTTCTTGCTGGAGTTCTTGGAGTTCTCGAACAGTGCCGCCGCCAGGAAAGCAGAGTTTGGGCTGTAGAATGATGCGATAGAGAAGGAGTACCCGAGAAGGAAGTATCTATAGGACAAAACGGGCAAGGGCAAATTTGACTTATCTCTTTGACGCATCCGTGAAATCCAATGGTGCTCAGGTGGATATGGTAACTGTTCGCACGGTAATCAAGGGATTGCGTAGGTGATTTGACAGGAAGCGGTCATGATTTTGGAGATATTTCACTGTACAAGATCTCCTGGTCGGTCCATCGGCAGTTCCCTCTAACGGTAATATTGCTGATGGGCGCATAAAGTGGAGAGATTCGGTTCGGAAGGTTGAGGAATTCGAGGAATACACAAGAAAATCGGGCCGAAGTTGTTTGGATTTTGACGAACGGTTACCAAATTGGGAGAATTAATTGCGGAAAGGCATATACACTGCAGAGAATTTCGGAGCATTATGATTTTATACTCCGAAATTGGGGGGCATGTGTTGACACCATTTTTGGACACGTACCCAGGGATCGGTAAAGTATAGATCGGCAGATGGAGCAACGGTAACTAGTCTGCAGGGAAGTTGTCGATGAGGGTGATTGCCAATGAGGAGACAGTTGAATATGACTGAGTCCAGAAGAGGTGACGTGTTTGTGCCGATGATCAGTATTGGTGTTTGCCGATGGCCATAACAGGAAGTCTACCGATGGTTCTAAAGGAAAGCATGGAGATTGTCGATTGATCTGTGGCGGTGTCCCGGTCGGTTACAAGGGGATAGTTTTATGTTTTCCTTAATAATTTAAATTCGTTTTGTATGCGGATTCTGTTTAGTTTGGAATTCGAGTCCTAGTCGTGTCTGATTGTAGCTCTTTGAGCAGGGTATAAATGTAGACCCTAGGGCTTTGTAATAAGATATCTATCAATCATTCAAACACAAGTTTTTACTCATATTCTAGCATCGACTTAAGCTCGGCGTATTCTCGAGTTCCCCGTGAATACCTCTTGGCCGTGACATCCGGGCGCATCGCTGTTGTCGGGACTAAAGTATTCGAGTTATCACCTTTGCCGATAGTAAGGTCAAATCGGCTGGCACGCCTTAACTTTTGAATCAGGTATTAGCCCTTTGTGTTTGCAGATCCGCTTTCGCATCAACAGATTCCCAACGAAAATAGGTTGAAATAGGCAAAGTTTGCTTGCTGTCCTAGAAAATCCAGAGAGCAAGCACTTCGCAGCAGCTTCTTGTAACAATCACAACTCTTAAACTACTCAGCCAAATGTCATGACATTTTGGCACAAGGTAGGTAAGTAAGTTAGCTACAAGTTTGTTATAGACAAGTTTTCCAGAAAACTTAATCTTCAAGCTGTTCTTAAACAATTGTTATCAGCTACCCAGGATATGCTCTAGGAGAGAGATAATTAGCAAAACAATATTTTAACACATATTAAGAATGTAACATTGGCTCAAACCAAATGCACCAGTAGATGGAACATGTCTAAGAAACACCATAAAACATCATGGCAAGGTTTAAACTCATTTCTAGCATCACCTTTTCCATTTATTTAATTATTAAGATGATTTAATGAGCATATATCACAAGTGCTCTAAAAATTCTAATAAAATTACAGCATGCTATATATGCTACCAAAAGATTACTGTAAAATTGTTAGAGCTCTTGCCCATGTGGATAGTGAGATACAAAAATAACAAGCTAACAATGGCATCAAAGGTATAAATGTGAAACCCTATCAAAAAGTGTCAAACAACAGATTTCAGATTTTTCATAGCTTGGTTTACACATGATTGCATCACTCAGTGAGTTTCATCATAAAATAAATTATAATCTATTTACTAAAAATACCACAAGAAACTCCTATTTAAACAAGAAATATTTATAACTTCACTAACAGACATCCAAAAATCATGATAAATTTATCAGAGCCTACTCATGTCATAAGTAACAACAGTTTAAATTTGCATGGCCAGAAGACTCACAGATCTCAAGATATAATTACCTCCTATTTAAACCAGATTAAATCATATCTATTTATTTCTGCAAAAACATGGCATGTTTTATATTTTTAATAAAAACTAGACTGACACAAGAACCTAGCAAAATTGGAATCACTCCATTTGGATCTGTATAACTCATGTTATGAATTTTTCAAAAACAACACAGGATCTGCTAAACAGTGGACTAGAGGGGAGAGAGAGAGGCTGACAGGGGGACTCACTGGTCAGTGGGACCCGCTCGACAGTGACACAGAGACAGCGGAGAGCTCGTCGCCGGCGAAACTCGACGACAGCGAGGTCTCGGTCGAATCCAAGGGCACCATCGTGACCCTATCACCAAGGCGGACCTGCCGAGGTGCGAAACCCTAACTCTACCGAGCTCTAGGGGGCTCGCCGGCGTGAATGGCGGCTCAGCGGCGCTGCGGGCGGTACGCCGGCGTGCTCAGCCGATGCCGTCCCAGTTGAGGTTCACGCCGAGCTTCAGTGAGTCAAGGGGAAGCGCTAGGAACAAAAATGGAGAGAAATGGTGGAGCAGGGAGGCCTGGCCACGTTGTCGGTGACCTATGCGAACTCCGGCGAGGTGGAGCTCGCGACGGAGTTGACAATGCGGCCTCACCAGTGCTCGGCTAAGGGAAAGAGATGGACGTCGAGGTAGAGGACGTCGAGGCGGAGCTCTGGGCGGGCTGGCTTGGCCGGAGACGTGGTGGAGCGGCCGGAAGAGCTCGCCGAAACGCGGCGGAGCTCACCGAGGCGATGGCGGAGCGAAATGTGGAGCGCTGGAGGAGGGAATGGCGTGTCTGAGGCGTCCATCCGGTGCGTGGCGACTTGTGGACGACATTGGGGCTGACAAGAGGGGCCATCGACGGTGTATGGCCGATAGGTGGCCGGACACGCGGCGGCGGGTGAGCTCTGTCCAAACTGAATCGGGCGATTCAGTCGCCATGGCCAGTGACTGAAGCTCGATCTTTGCCAACGTTTTACTCGGAATTCACTCGATGGTTTTGGCTCAGATTTGTTCCATTGGGTAGAGCTACACGAGATCTACAAGTTTGTTTCCAGGATCAAAGTCTAACTCGGCCTAGATTTCAATCTACAAAGCTCCCAAGTACCCTACCTCGAAACTGTGTCGATTCTGACTTAGGCAAATTTGGCTAAGTGTGGAAACAGCCCTGATTTTTGCCTTGTGAGCTAATTTTGAATGTGTTCCATGCATTTTCATAAAAAGTCATCAACACAACTTTTGTATCTTATGAAAGTTACTACAACTTTGTTTCAGATGTCATTTACATGCAAGGTCTCTAACACCAGTTTCATAAAACATCTTTGAAAAGAGGTTTAGGGGGTTAATTAGGTCAACCTAGGGTTAACCATGACTTAGCGGCATTTTTGGGCAAAACTTTCAACATAAACTTTATTCTAAAAGTTATTCTAAACATGATTAAAGTATTTTGGAAGACAATGTGCACTTATATGCATTGGTCACCCATTACTAACACACATAGCAAGTCATACAAGCAATTTAATCACATAATGTATACACCAAATGACATGTGATCATGGTATGATGCTCATGAGTGATCATGATGATGCTTATGTTGATGCAATGCTCATGGTTAACATGCAAGCTAACACTAGAAGTGTTACAACGATAGCGATTAGGATGTTCTCCGTCTGCTAGTCTTCTTTGATCCTTGAATTCTGTGGAGCTCAAATAGACAACAAAACTTTGTGGAACTAGTTAAGTGTTAGCATAAAATCTCTTAGCTGTTATCATGTTGAGCTTCCTCTAATAAATATTACTTTCTTTGGTAGGATCATAAATTTATTTTCCTATTTTCAATTTTATAGGACAGGAATATATTTATTTTATTTTTACGCCACCATAGTGAATGTACTTATGGGTTTTATGCCATGAGCACACTCACATGGGGCTTACTATTTTTAACATTTTTATTTTCTTTTCAAGATAGCATGATTAACTAACAAGCCATTTAAGGAAAGTAAATAATTTAAGGGATATGGGAATGCAGAAAGAATAAATATGGATAACTACCGATTTTACCTTTCGGCTAGGGTTCAATATTTTAAGTCTTCTGAACAAGACTTCTCACCGTGTTTATTCTTTAGGTGCGTCATTTGATTCAGGTGTGGACCTTGACGTCTGCACCTCTTGATATGGTGTCACCCATGTTCTTCGTTTGCCCAGCCGTTCGAAGTGCGGCGTTTGCAGCATCCTGCTCTATGTGTTTGTGCTCGTAGATCCAGGTCCTTCACTTGGTGGAGTCTGGGAGTTGCAAAACTCCTCCATGTTCTGCTCGAAGTGTACCTGTTCATAGAGACAAGGCAGAGATCAAGTGCATGGGCCCTGTTGGTGGAAAACACCAACAGAACCAAAAGTGTATTTGTTCTTCTCTAACCTTAAGCATAGTGAGCAAGACAAAGTTGATGGATAATAAGATCATGAGTGTAGCATTTAAAACATTTATCAGATCAGATCGTTCAACCTAATGGAAAGATAATCTATCTATATTTATGTTTTTTATATATCTTCCAAAGATTGAGTGTGCAACATTTTAGCTCATATGATTAGGATTGTGGGATCACAAAGGTGGAAGGACTAAACATGTTGAGTCAATTGGGTTGGTTAATCTAGAGTTGTAAATCATACATATTTGTCTCTTTTATTCATGTGAACACCAGAACCAAGGAGAAGCTTATAAAAGTGATAGTCAAGTACCTTAAGATGTTACCTTACTTGAAGAGTGATGGTATAATATCACCTTGTGGAAGCTTTCCTTTCTTAGCGGTTGTGCATCGTGTTTGTGGCACCCCTCCATGGACCATCTCTTATGAGCTATGTTTTCCTTGTGTAAATTGTTTAACTTCATGTGTCTCTCTCTTTGTCTTCAATGTGAGATTATCTCAGGACTTCCCAGGTCGATATTGAATGTTTTCCTGCAGGGGTTAGTCCAAGAATATATGCAATATGTACTATAGCATACTATCGACTCAAAAATCAACCTAGACACCATGTCTAATTTGATTAAGGAGGGCATTTTAACCTAAGCACCATGCTTAATTCAAAGTCCCTTGGAAGTAAGATCATCATTCCTAAACTAAGCACCATGATTATTTAAGAGATAAATGAAACTACTCCAAACCTAGACATATACTAAAGCAAATAAAGGTAGCATGAGAGCATTTATAGAGATCTACTCAAGTGGAGATGAAGTAGTGTGATTAGTATTTAACAAATTGAGCAAGTCTCAAAGGTAGGGACAACTAGCATAGCAACATGGCAAAGGATGTTTTTATGTAAAGTACTCCCCCAAGCTTGAATTTTTCAAAATTCTAGTTTAGATGAATTTAATTCAATGTTGTATCATGATTGGTTAGACATACCTTGCGCTTGTCATTCATCCGATCTTCTTGCTCCAATCCTGGAAAGGTTAGTGACAAGAATACCTGAAGGAATATTTTTACAATTACCTTTATATGCTCAATACACAAGGTAATGTTGCAAATAATTAAAAGCTCATGTTACAATCTGATGAGTGCTTATTTTAGGACACTAAGCTTGTCCTTGGAAAACCATCAATTTATGTCGGTGAAGTGGTTTCCCCTCCAACACTGACCTATATCAAGATCAACTCAACGAGATCTGCAATATTTATTATAGACATATGCATCGACAACCGCCCTTTTAGAGTTTATATAAATAGAAAGGAAGAGGGGGTTGGAGATCTCAAATGTGGTGATGTTGGAGAGACCAATAGATTGGGAAGATGTTGCATATGAGCATGGAGTAAACGAAGTGGCTATGAAATAAATTTCATGCTCATTAATGTTATCTTCGTCTCCAATCTGAATGTTCAGAGTTTCTCCTAGATTGGTCTCGCTTATGTCCTCTTCTGTAGTTGGATGAATCTCATCTTTAGAGGGAGTCAAGAACTCACCATTTGAAATTGAGCCAAAGTCAGAATCCATTAAGGCTTCTTCCTTGTCCATTCATTCTACACATTCTAGCCATTTAGAACTTGTGATCAGGAAAGGGGAGGTGTTAGAATTTTCTATATGGCTTAGCTCTCCTTCTATGACATTACTTGACATGTCATCCTCATGGTCTTTATGACTCCTATGGTTTGATCGTCTTGATGGATTGCTAGGATCATCATGAGACTTAAAAGGAGAGGGATAAGAGGGGTCTCTAAGGTCAAGGATGGATTTAGAATTTGTGAACATGAAAGGGGAGCAGATAGAATCTTCTATATGGTTTAGCTCTCCTTCACTTGATATGTCATCGTCGACATCTTCATAACAGGAACCAGGACATTCTCTAAGAGAACCATTATTGCAAGGATTTGAATTATCCCTGCTTGAAGGTCTCTTATGGAACCATAAGTCTAACCATCAGCTTCTGAAAGATTTAAGGTCAGAATTCCTTCCTCCCTTGGAGAAATTTGGGGTATTGATGGTTTAGGATCGATAGCTAAAGTTTGGGATTGAAGTGGTTGTAAGTTGGCTATCGAAACTTCCTTTTCTTGTCTAAGAACTGATTCTTTCTCTTTCTCAGGGATATAAATGCTAGGAGACTTTCTGCTCAATAGATCAATCAAATTCCAAGCTTCACTAGTGGACAAGCGGTGGAAAGATCCTCCAGAGGCCGCATTAAGGGTTTGCTTATTTTCCCTGCTCAGGCTATTAAAAAAGTGAATTAGAAGAACTTATTCTAGAATAGAATGATTTGGGCCAGTGAGAGTAAGGTCAATAAAGAGGTCCCATGATTCGCCAAGAGATCTTCTTCTAGTTGTCTAAAAGAAAGAATCTCGATCCGAAGATCTGCCACTTTGGAGATCGGAAAATATTTAAAAAGAAAACTATTGTATAGCTCCTTCCAATCTCCATGAGCACTTCCTATGTTGAGTTTATACCAATGTCTAGCTTTTCCCGTTAAAGAGAACAGAAAGAGCTTCCATTTAAGGGTCTCATTAGACATGCCTTCAATGCGAAGGAGGTCACAGACTCGATAAAGCTCTCTTAGGTGTGTGTATGTGTTTTCCTCACCTTCTCCTGAGAAAGGTTGTTTTTGAACAAATTCTATGTATTCTGGGCTTATCTCAAAACTAGATGTCATGATAGGCTTTGAAGATTTTGGTGGTTCGAGATGTGTGGCCGTAGGTCAATGAAACTGATAGATAGACATGTTTGCATTCATGATAGACTAGAAATCAAGGATTAGATAAGAAGAAAGAATAGCAGAGATGAGGAAAAGGATAAAAGGAAAATATATTATTATTATTATTATTATTTTTTAGAAAAATGATTAAGCTAGTTCGTAGTCAACTCAGCAACCGTCTCCCCGGCAACAGTGCCAAAAAGCTTGTTGACACTTGCTAACACCACTTGAATACTAGGTTGTCATCCCCAGCATGGCACTAGAGTGTACTATGGTATTTATATGCACGCAGATAAATCCGCAAGCGCACGGATACTGCTGTAGCTTTTACCCGGTTAAAGGTTTTATCGTATCCACAGGGAAACGGGAGAACCAACTACGCTCTAACTTAACCAAGATAGATAGATAGGTGTAAATAGGAAAGATGGTAGAATCGAATAAGAACAATATTAAAGGTACAATGATAATGGGGGAATATAGAGTAGAGCAATGTAATAGATGGGCGATAATAGGATAATAGAGTGGATAACTAGGGTTTCTCTACTTCAAAGGGTTATGTCTGTCTGTGGCGGACCATAAGTATAAAACAACACAGAGGATGCTTATACCTAAGGTCGAGGACTCCTACCAGTCCTACTAACGGGAGGTGGACTACAGAGGACTCTGTAGCTGTCTCCTATGCGGCCTACCACGCGATCTGGCTAATAGGGGATATCCACAAGTAATCTAGGCCTAAGCACCACGCTTACACCTATACTACAACTGTCACCTATAGCGTCCTATAGATTAAAGTACTCAAAAGTGTTATGAACCAGAACATACATGGATAGTAATTGCATAATGAAATAGAAGTAGATTACCAGAGTCATCCCATGAGCAAGGTTGATTAGAGCTTGATCATGGCGAAGTACAACCGGAGGAAGAACCGACAGGCCATCCTCTCCTCCAATCCTCCCTCGCTCTCCATCTCGCTACTATCTAGATCTACTCTATTTATAGAAGAGAGGAGTGCTCTCATCTCCAAACCCTAGCTTTTGCTCTGTCTATCAATAATGAATACGGGGATTTAGAGGTGTCTTCTCCAGGGGCCAGGGGCCCTGCTTATATAGCCCTTCCAAATGAACATGGGCTATCAGATCAAACTGACCTTAATCGCATGGTTTTCCTTAATCCTTTAGGTTGGTGGAGCATAATCCGTGAGGCGGAGCCTGATTGGCTGCCAGAGCAGGGCGGGCGCCCTAGGGGGAGGGTGGGCGCCCTGCCCCCGGGCCCGCTCGGCCTCCCGTTCATTCTCGTGGCTTCTGGACTCTCCTAGATGATAGAAAATTGGCGCACACGTTAATATCTCTATGTAAACCCGATGTGTGAGCCTTTCCACCATATTTCCTGATAACCCCCTGCAGAAATAGACAAACACCAAAACTCGTGGAATTTTTTCAGATAAAACCCTAAGTCTGGGTGTTGGTTGCATTTGGATCCTTTTCTTTATTTATTTGATGATTAAATTTGATACTTAAGGATCATCAACAGCGTCATTGCCGGGGAAGGTGAAAGCATCAAAGGATAATGAGCATCACTGCACACACTCAAGGATTTAGCACCATCCACCCATCTCACTCATGTAGCTTTACCCTTGTCTTTTTGTCTATTTTTATCATATGCAGGGTAATGTATGAACGGGTTTGATCTCCTAGATAACATCATTGATAATTCAGATACATTGATCAGGAAAACAAAGGCTAAGTTGAGAAGGAATCAATCAATATCATCAACATCTCAACTTGTCAATCCTCCTAAGTCAGAAGATCAACCTACTCAAAGTTTGACACCAGAGATTGACTTCATGGCTAACAAGTCACTTCGTGAGTTCTTAGCTCCCACTGCGGCCAACATCCGTACTGGGCCAGCTGTGGACATTAGTGGATCATTTGAGCTCAAGCCAACGCTAATCAACATGGTGCAAGCAAGCCAGTTCTGTGGGAAAACCCATGAAGATGCTAGTGCTCATCTCCAACACTTTCTAGAGATCTACAACACTTTCACTATCAAGGACGTCCCCAGAGATGCTATATTACTTCGCCTTTTCCCATTCTCACTCTTGGGGTAAGTGAAGCACTGGTTCTATGCCAACAAGAAGAAGAATACTACATGGGCACTATGTTCCACCAATTTCCTAGTGAAGTTCTTTCCCATAGGTAGGACCAATGCTCTGCGTGGGAAGATATCGAGCTTTCAGCAACAACATGATGAGACAGTCCCAAAACCATGGGAGCACTTTTAGGACTACATACTCGAGTGTCCTCATCATAGGATGGAGAATTGGCTGCTCATGCATGTTGGGTATTCTTAACGTCATTACCAAAAATAGACTTAGTTTTCTAATTCTAATAACGGCACCAAAAATGCCAAACCTATCGCTCATACCACTTAAGCCAAGTTGTCATCCCCAGCATGACATGAGAGACGCGGTATTAAAATATGCAATTGCTCATCTAAATAAATAATAAATGGGATCTGCAAGCGCACAGATTAATACCGATGTAGCATTTTAACCGGGAAGTATTCCAGGTATCGTTATTTATATTTTTACCACTGGGAAGGGATTAGCAATCATCAATGTTGATTATAGAATGGAATATAAGATTGAGTATCTATCATTGCATGTATAATTGAGAACATTTATCTAACTCTTTCATACAGGGATAAGTGTCACATAATTGATATAAAGTAATGAATAGTGACCAAGATAATTAATCTGATAAGCATAACTTAGCCACATATAAATATGATAAGCACCTCAATTAGATATTCTAGCAAGTCATTAGCATGGAATTAGGACGAACTACAAGAATATTTCCTAAGTTATTCTTAACTATATAGCCTAGCATATCATAGTTAGTACAATTATACTTAACAATCATTGCGAGAAAGGACTACGGTCATGCATAGTGATATTAGCAAGGAATATGAGAAACATCGTAATCACTCCCGTGTAATAATGTTGCTCTGCCAGCCCAATACACGAGAGGGGGACTATATAAGAATCAATGGAGCTGTCACTACCACGAACTACCCCACGATCTGGCATATTAGGTACAATCGCAGATAAATACCGTATAAGCACCATGCCTACACAATATCTATCATTTACCCATGGATCCGATGGATAAACGCTATACGATCCTAAACATGTAAATAATTCCAATCTAACTAAGCCAAGTATATAACTATGATAAACTAAGAACAATATAATTGCGAATATAAACAAGTAGAGCAAAGTCATAAGCAATATATTGAAGTAGAACAAAGTCATATTCATAATATTGAAGAACAAAGATGAACAATTGAAGAACAATGGAGAATTACCAAGAATCCTCTTGACAGATCCGGAAACCAATCGAAGATTGACTCCTTCTAGTTCTAATCCTATGTAGCTATGCTAATCTAGATATCTAATTGATGTGGTGGCTCTAGGCTTGATCAGAGTCTTCTTCTCCTTTGATGAATAATGAATTAGGGTTGAGAGGTCCTCTCCTTCAGTGAATATGGGCCGTCGGATCAAACCGACATTGATTGAACGGTTATCCTTGATCCTTTAGGTCGGTGGAGCGTAATCCCGAAAGATAGTTCTGATTGGACTCTAACAGGGGGCGGGCGCCCTGGTCCCTAGGGTGGGCGCCCTGGGCCAGGCCCCGTTCTGCCTCCGCTTCATTCCCGTGTCTTCTGGAGTCTTCTAGATGTAGGATAATTGCGCAGTACATTAATATCTCTATGTAATCCCGACGTGTTGGCCTTTCTTCCCTATTTCCTGATAACCCCCTGCAGAAATAGACAAACACCAAACCTCGTGGAATTCTGTGAGATAAAACCCTAAGTCTGGATGTTAATTTCATTTGGATCCTTTTCTTTGTTTATTTGATAATTAAATTTGATACTTAAGGACCGTCAACAAACTCCCCCAAGCTTACCTCTTGCTCGTCCCTGAGCAAGGATAATCTCAGTGATGGATCAGAAGTTGCTGCAATATCTTTAAAAATTGATGGTGCACATGCTTTTAAATGAGGTCTCATCTCTGAGTTAGAGTAAACTGTCAAGACTTAAAACTTACTTACTTTACCTTTTACCATGGGACTTGTAACCGTCACTTCTGTCTTGAGTAGTTAAAAGATAGAACAGTCTAATCAAGTGCCATGTCTCTTATTCTTGATCAGCTATAGCTCTGGAGTTTTTGCAGATTTTCAAATAAAACTCAGAGATTCCATGTATGACTCTCTCAAATATCTCTTTTGTGGTATTTCTAGATCCTTACCAAGGCAGTGATGGTATATGCCTTCTGTCAAAATATATAGTATTTGTGGTATAAGGCATAGTGACATTGCCTTCTCTCTCACCCTACTCTAATAAGGCTTTTAATATCTAGAGCTCATAGGTGGGAGATAAAGTATACATACCTACAAGACATTTATTACATAGTCAAACCATGGATCCATATAAACAAGTCAATAAGTCAAATCAAGATGTGCATGTGTGGCGAATGAATGGTGTATGGTGATGATGGTGATAACAATGGTGAAAGTATAATTCTACTTTTGCTCTTTTGAGGGGATACATACCTTTCTTGCTCTTTTGAAACTTGAGGAGAATGAGATGCTCTGTATTATTTTTTTCAGGAGGGTATCTTGTACGCCTAATTCTACTGTCGGACACTTGTCCATTTTTACCTCTCGTCTCACTTTTTCTTTTCTTTCGAGGTTCCGGGCACTTGCCCCTTTTTATTTCCTCGTATCTCTTTTTTTAGAGCACTCATCTCTTGAGATAATATAGCAAGTGGTAGTAACAAGATAACTTGAGCATTTATTTCACAGGGGAAAAACAGAAATATTTTTGGCCATTCTCTCCTAGATTAGGTGTAGAATGTTTTTGGGTGGTTTCTGGAGATGGAAGTGGGTGGATATATGTGGATGCGTACTCCCGGAATAGAAGTAGCATGTGTGAGTGAACGTGCAAGTGAATCTTGATTTTAACCACATGACAAGCTCCTAAGGGTCTACACAGCTTGACCACACTCAATGCTCATAAGCAGTAAAAAGTAAATGTGTGGCTCAATGTCTACCAAGCATGTATATATGGCTGTGGTAGGAATTTAAATTCTCATCATACAGGAACTCATCATGCAATATTTTAAAGATTTTAAAAGATAAAATTCTCCAGAATACTTGCATCTCTAGGAACAGATAAACAGCAGCTCAACCTTCCCATATCATATCCGTTAACAACTTAGACTTGAGATCAAGTTCTCTTCCCACAAGTTCAGGTTCAGAGCACGCTTTAAATTATAACAGTTTTGTCTAAACTAGAGAAAGAACTCAAATTTGAAAATTAGGCAGAGCAACTATTCATCATATCCATGCTAGAGTTTTATTATTAAGATTCAGTTTAGCATAGCCACTTTATTTATTAAGCACACTAAGCAAAAGACATATATTTATATAGGCACAAAATCTTTATTTGGTTTTTCATAGTTATGTATATATTTTAATATAGTATAAGTATAAAGATAGATAGAAATACTTATCGGGATAAATGGGGGTGCTCTCCCCCAAGCTGAATTTTGACGTAATTTCTCTTGATGTAGCTAGCGGGTGGCAGAGGTGTATTTAAAAGTCGGCAGTATCCTGACAGCAATAAGAATGTCCTCCGTCTGCTAGTCTTCTTGATTCTTAAATTCTGTGGAGCTCAAATAGACAACAAAGCTTTATGGAACTGATTAGGTGTTAGCATAAATATCTAGCCTTTATCATGTTGAGCCTCCTTAATAAATATTGCTCTCTATTTTTATATTTTTGTTTTATAAAGCAGAAAAGAAATATTTATTTTATTTTTATGCCACCATAGTGAATGTACTTATGGAGTTTATGCCACTCGTATACTCACATGGGGCTTACTGTTTTTCACATTTTTATTTTCTTTTTTAGGACAATATGAACATAATTAACTAAGTAAACTATTTGAAATAATTGAAAAGAAAAGGATAACTACCAAGTTTACCTCTTGGCAAGGCGTTCGGAGTTTTACGTCCTCCGAACGAGACTCTCCGCTTTCTCAATTGTCCTGGGATTCGTTGGGTGGCACAGTCGGTACTTCAGGCAACGCCTCTTCTTCATGTATAGTTATCTTCTCTTTCCACACCTGACTCGGTGCTACGGTCTCCTCTGGATAATTCTGTTTAAGTTGTATGTCTTCAGACCTTATCACTTCTCCTTCATAATCTGCCCATCCGTCCTTGATGATTTGCCTCCTCTGGTTGCGGTTGCGTCGTTTTCTTCTGACCTGCTTAGAGTCTTCAACGATATAGTTAGGGTCAGTAAAATAACGGCGTACCTTCTCTGAGGGGAAGTGCATATGGACTTCTCCAGTTCCAATGTTGATGATTGCTTTAACGGTGCTGAGGAACGGTCTTCCAAGGATGATGGGTGGATCGTAATCGTCTTCTCCCATGTCAATAACTTGAAAGTCTGTGTAGACAAAATGATCGTCTATTTTGACTGGGACATCAGTCACTGTACCTTTAACCTCTCGAAATGTCTGATCTGCCATCTGGAGCTAAATGTATGTTGGTTTTAGGGGCATGGTTCCGAACAAGAGCCGATAGGTGATTGCGGCCATTATGTTGACGCCCGATCCGGTGTCGCAATTCGTCTTGTAGAAATTTTATCCACTTATGGAGCAATAGATGCTTGGCATTCCTGGGTCGTCCTTCTTGGTCAGAAACAGTGACTTAAGTTGATGATCTTGACCTCCATGAACTGCAGTGACTATCTTAGCTGACTCGGTCCACACTTGCTTGTTCCTGTTCCTCCTGTTGGTCCTCTTCCTTGATTCATGTTGAGATTTCTATGGGATTTGTGTAGTCTTGTTCTTCAAGGAAAACGTCTCCTTCCTCCCTTTGATGTAGAAACTGATCTTGGCAGCACTAGCGTAGATGATAGCTCCCGAGCTGTTCAAGAATGGCCTCCCTAAAATGATGGGTGCCCTCTCATCATTACCAGTCTCTATCACCACCGAAGTCTGCTGGGGCATACAAGGTACCATCTCGGACGCAGAGGTTCTTCAATATTCCTTTTGGAAAACTTATCGTCTGATCTGCAAACTGCAAACACATGGTTTTTTCTAATAAAGGATATGTAAAGAATTTTTCATAGAGTACCCTGGGAATAATGTTGACACTAGAGCCAAAGTCGCAGAGTGCTTCTGGGAAGTCCACCATGTCGATGGAGATCGAGATGACGGGGCACCCTGGATCGCCTCTCTTGACCGGCAGAAGGTGAGTAGTAACTTCAGTGACGGGGTTACTCGAGTTACCTGCATCAAACATGTCTACAAGATTTGCAGATTCTAATCCTTCTGGTTGTGATGGTATACCGGGGTTAGTAGTAGGAACAGCAGCAGCTATTTGATTTAACTGAGATTAAATTATTTTATTAAAGCTAATTTGATTCTTGATGGCAGTAGAGAAATTATCCATTCTATTATTTATATTTTCTAGCATTTTATCATTAGATGCCAATTTCTTAGATAGGTTATCCATTAGCTTTCCTTGATTAGACACTAACTCTCTCAGAGGTGAAAAATTACTATTATTATTGTAAAAATTGTTACCTTGATAATTACCTGAGTAGTTAGGCCTCTGTTGATTCCAACCTTGATTTTGTTGAGGACGATTGTAGTAGTAGTTGTTGTTGTTGTTGATGTAGTTCACATCCTCAAGCATCTCAGGGCAGTCATTGCCTGAGTGTCCAGTATCTCCACACTCCTCACAAGTCATGTGAGAGTCGCATAACTTCTTTCTTATCTCCAGGTCTATCTTCGAGCTTCTTCATGAGCAGGTCTAGCTTTGCAGACAGCATGTCTACCTTCTTGAGCAGATGCATACCTCCACCTCTCTTGCATGTCTGGGTGCTCTCTTCATTCCAGCTTTGGTTGGACGCCATATTCTCCACAAGAGCTGTGGCTTGTGATATGGTAAGTGATAGGAATGCTCCTCCAGCTGTAGCATCCATGGTTTCTCGGGCACTGTTGCCGAGCCCATGATAAAACGTCTGCATGAGTAGCCAACTCTCCATTCCATGATGGGACATTCTAGGATGTAGTCTTGGAAGCGCTCCCATGCTTCTGGAACGGATTCATCATGTTGTTGCTAAAAACTTGTAATTTTCCCACGGAGAGCATTAGTCTTGCCCATGGGAAAGAACTTAGCCAGAAAGTTCATGGAGCAGAGTGACCACGTAGTATTCTTCTCCTTTGTAGCGTAGAACCACTGCTTCGCTCTTCCTAACAGTGAGAATGGGAAGAGGCGAAGTAGTACAGCATCTCTGGGGACTCCTGATATGGTAAATGTGTTGCAAATCTCCAGGAAGTGTTGGAGATGAGCACTAGCATCTTCGTGTGCCTTCCCACAGAACTGGTTGGATTGCACCATGTTGATAAGTCCAGGCTTGAGCTCAAAGTTGCCATCGATCTCTGCAGCAGGTCCAGTGCGGATGTTGTCCGTAGTCGGAGCTGATAACTCACGGATCGATTTGTTCGCCATGGCTTCGAATTCTGAAGACAAGTTTCGGTGATCTTCTTGATTGGATGAAGTTTCTTGCTGAAGTGTTGATGATCTCTTCCTGAGCTTGGCTCTTGTTTTTTCTGAATAACGCTTCGGGATTGTCAACCAAATTTCCTGGAAGATGTCTTCTATTCATACATTCCCCTACATAGGATAAAATAGAAAAATATTGGGGTAAAACTGTATGAGAGAATTGACAAGCTCAATCATATTAGTAATGCGAATGATGACTCAAAATCCTATATTCATTCTTGATTAGAAATCAACCTTCCCCGGCAACGGCGCCAAAAATGCTTGTTGTGTATTCTTAACGTCATTACCAAAAATAGAGTTAGTTTTCTAATTTTGATAACGGCGCCAAAAATGCCAACCCTATCCCTCATACCACTTAAGCCAAGTTGTCATCCCCAGCATGACATGAGAGACACGATATTGAAATATGCAATTGCTCATCTAAATAAATAATAAATGGGATCTGCAAGCGCATAGATTAATACCGATGTAGCATTTTAACCGAGAAGTATTCCAGGTATCGTTATTTATATTTTTACCACTGGGAAGGGATTAGCAGTCATCAATGTTGATTATAGAATGGAATATAAGATTGAGTATCTATCATTGCATGTATAATTGAGAACATTTATCTAACTCTTTCATACAGGGATAAGTGTCACATAAATGATATAAAGTAATGAATAGTGATAAAGATAATTAATCTCATCAACATAACTTAGCCACATATAAATATGATAAGCACCTCAATTAGATATTCTAGCAAGTCATTAACATGGAATTTGGATGAACTACAAGAATATTTCCTAAGTTATTCTTAACTATACAGCCTAGCATATCATAGTTAGTGCAATTATACTTAGAATCATTGCGAGAAAGGACTACGCCCATGCATAGTGATATTAGCAAGGAATATGAGAAACATCGTAATCACTCCCGTGTAATAATGTTGCTCTGCCAGCCCAATACACGAGAGGGGGACTATATAAGAATCAATGGAGCTGTCACTACCACGAACTACCTCACGATCTGACATATTGGGTACAATTAGAGATAAATACGGTATAAGCACCACGCCTACACAATATCTATCATTTACTCATGGATCCGATGGATAAACGCTATACGATCCTAAACATGTATATAATTCCAATCTAACTAAGCCAAGTATATAACTATGATAAACTAAGAACAATATAATTACAAATATAAACAAGTAGAGCAAAGTCATAAGCAATATATTGAAGAAGAACACAGTCATATTCATAATATTGAAGAACAAAGATGAACAATTGAAGAACAATAGAGAATTACCAAGAATCCTCTTGACAGATCCGGAAACCAATCGAAGATTGACTCCTTCTAGTTCTAATCCTATGTAGCTATGCTAATCTAGATATCTATTTGATGTGGTGGCTCTAGGCTTGATCAGAGGCTTCTTCTCCCTAGATGAATAATGAATTAGGGTTGAGAGGTCCTCTCCTCCAGGGGCTAGGGGGTCTGGTTTTATAGTCCTTCCATGTGAATATGGGCCATCGGATCAAACTGACATTGATTGAACGGTTATCCTTGGTCCTTTAGGTCGGTGGAGCGTAATCCCGAAAGCGAGTTCTGATTGGACTCTAATAGGGGGTGGGCACCCTGGTCCCTAGGGCGGGCGCCCTGGGCCAGGCCCCGTTCTGCCTCCGCTTCGTTCCCGTGTCTTCTGGATTCTTCTAGATGTAAGATAATTGCGCGGTACGTTAATATCTCTATGTAATCCCGACGTGTGGGCCTTTCTTCTGTATTTCCTGATAACCCCCTGTAGAAATAGACAAACACCAAAACTCATGGAATTATGTCAGATAAAACCCTATGTCTGGATGTTAATTTCATTTGGATCCTTTTCTTTGTTTATGTGATAATTAAATTTGATACTTAAGGACCGTCAACAATGCACACATTCTATCACGGGCTCAGCAATAGCACTTGTGAAACCATGGATGCTGCCGCTGGAGGAGCATTCTTATCACTTACTATCTCTCAAGCCACTACTCTTGTGGAAAAGATGGCCTCTAATCAAGGTTGGAGTGAAGAAACAACTCAGACCTGCAAGAGAGGTGGAGGAATGCACCATCTCAAGGAGGTAGACATGCTAGCTTCCAAGATGGACCTGCTAATGAGGAGGCTTGATGAAAGAGGCACTGAGAATAAGGAAGTCATGCACATTCGTGATTCGGGCATGTCTTGTGAAGAGTGTCGAGAAACTGGGCATAAAGGTACCAACTGCCCGGAGCTGAGGGAGGACGTGAACTACATCAACAATAACAACAACTACTACTAATGTCCTCAGCAAAATCAAGGCTAGAACCAGCAACAGCGGCCTAACTACTCAGGTAGCTACTCAGGTAATTACCAAGGTAATAATTCTTACAATAACACTAATCAACCACCTTTAAGAGAGTTAGTGCTTAATCAAGGTAAGCTAATGGATAACCTATCTAAGAAGCTAGCATCTAATGATAAAACTTTAGAATCAATTGATATTAGGATGGAAAGGTTTTCAAATGCTATTAAGAATCAGCTTAGCTTCAATAAGATGCTAGAATTTCAGTTACAACAGCTTGCTCCTTTTGCTGCCGCCAATGATCAAGGTAAGATTCCTGGACAACTAGGAGAATTAGAAACTGCAAACCTTGTAGACATCTTTAATGTAGGAAGTTACTAGAGTGACCTTCCAAAAGGAAGGTTGGACTCATCTCTATCGACCAAGAAAGGTGATCTAGGGAGACCGGTTATCCCGAACTCCATTGGAAGGGAAAACTTCGACAACACAATCTGTGACTTCGGTGCAAGCATCAACATCATGCCTAAGGTGATATATGAGAAACTTTTAAATTATCCTTTATCACGCACAACCATGTGTTTGTAGCTTGCAGATCAGTCACTCTATTATCCCATGGGAATCATGGAAGAGATTTGCGTGCGAGTAGGCAACTCGTACGTACCTACAGACTTCACCATTGTCAACATAGATACCGATGAGAGGTCGCCTATCATTTTGGGACGACCATTCTTGAACACTGCTGGAGCTATCATCTATGCTAGCAATGCTAAGATCACCTTTAACATCAAGGGCAACAAGGAAGCCTTTTCTTTCAAGAACAAGACATTGTCAACCCCTGGTCAGAAGGAGACAGTTGGCAAGAGTAACACCCAGAACAAGGTCAAGACCAAGAACAAGGGCAAACAGAAGGCCCAGTCTAAGACAACACAAATGGTCACTGCAATACGTATGAAGTATGACCACCTGCTCAAGTCTCCACATCTGATCAAGAAGGAGGATCTAGGTGTCCCGACTATCCTATGCTCCATCAACAGATGTTACTTCTACAACACTGTCTATGACATCGGATCAGGTGTGAACATCATGGCCAAGGTAACATATAAATTCCTATATGGTACTATGCCTATGGACCCCACCTATGTGCAGCTACAGTTGGCGGACTAGTATTTTCGCTTCGTGGATGGGATAGCCGAAAACGTCCTTGTCCAGATTGAAGACCACTACTTCCCCACTGACTTCTTGGTCATTGACATGGGAGAAGATGAAATTGATCCACCCATCATTCTAGGAAGACCATTCCTCAACACTACCATGGCCATTATATACATTGGAACCGGGAAGGTCCATTTCCAATTCCCCTTAGAGAAGGTACGCCTGCATTTCAATAGCAATTATATAATTGAGGAAGATCCCAAGAAGAATAGGTCAAGAAGAAGGTGATATACCCATCACTAGAAGAAGAATAATGTTGTAGACGGATTGGCTGACTATGAAGGAGGCTTTTCAAGATTCGAAGATCGATACCTTAACGAAAACGCGTCAAGGGGGAAGTACCAGCAGAAGAAGAGATAGTGATCCTAGACAATCTCTCCTCCAAGTCAGCATCACCTATAGAGCAGGTATGGAAGCCTAAGGTAAATTCAGAATTACATCCTGCACAGGACACAACACCTGTGGCGCCATTCGATGCACCTCTAAATCAGTGAGCAAACAAGAAGGTCCTGTTCGGAGAACTTAAATGACCAAACGCCGTGCCAAGAGGTAACTTGGTATTTACCTGCAATTTCCTTTATGCATATTTACATCTCTTAATTGCATTATGAGTTGCATCTTTATTTTCATTGCTGCATAAAAATAGAAAATAAATATGTTTTGCATTGCATCTAGAAAATTGCTAAGCCCCATGTATTTAATGTGTGATTACAACTCACACACTTATCTACTCTGGAGGCACAAAAATAAGTTTTAGCACATATATTTCTCTGTCTGCATATCATAAATATGAAAAGCATAAAAATATTTTGATCCTACTACAAGATAAATGGGTATAAGAAAGTTCTATACTTCCAAAGCTTAGAGGATAATTACTAACGCTTAATCAGTTCCACAAGCTTTGTTGTCTATTTGAGCTTCACAAGCTTCAAAGGGACAAGAAGAATTAACAGGGAGAAGGATGTCTTGTCCCCTGTTAGAGTACTGTCCACATTACGCATGTGTTGTTTCTGATAGCAAGTACCTACGACGCTCTAGGAGGATCAGTACGCCTTCACTGCCTGCCCGCAACCTCAGGGGACTATGTCAACATCCAGCTTGGGGGAGATCAACCCTCGTATACCGAGCTAAGTATCTCTTACTTACTCCTCTATATATTCCTAGAATGTTATGACAAGATAAAAAGATGAATAACTTTAGAAATCTAATAAATATTTTATCTTTCATAATTAATTTTGCTAGCTATGGAGAGATCTTAAGGAATCTGATAAAATAAACCTCTAGAATAAACTCTTACATGGAGATGATGAATAGTTGCTCTATCGTACTTGCAAGTATCTAATTTTCAACCTTGTACTCTCCTGAGTTTTAGACACAACTATTTAGACTTAAGATTTTGCTCTAAACCTGAAACTTGTGGGTAGCAGTTTCTTGATCTAAGTCTAGGTAGTTGATGGATATGATATGGGAACGTCTTGAGCTACTATCAAACTTGCTCCTAGAGATGCTATTGTTCTACAGAATTTATTTTGAAAACTTTAATTGCTACATGATGAGTTCCTTTATAACAAGAGTTTAAATTCCTACCACAGCCAAATACTCATGCTTGCTAGATTAGGAAAACCTCCACTTATATTTCAACCTATAAGCATTGAGGATAGTTAAGCTGTGTAGACCTTAAGGAACTAGTCATGCAGTTAATGTCAATATTATGTGCTCTCCATCCATTGATATTAGCTAGCTACTTTTGTCCTCAGAAGTACGCAACCACTTACATCCACCACATTCACTATGTGCTACTTCTGTTCCTAGAAGTACCACCCACATATACACACTACACTTTGTGATGTTTGTATCCTACAAACATGCACTAATGCTGCTCCTACCCTGGGAGTATGTATTCCTTCATCTATTGCCATTATGTCTTATTCTACTTATCCAATAAAGCTCCAATTATTTTAGTTGATACTCCCTACTATTATCAGTGCATTAAAAGGGATGGCTGATCTTAAAAACTGAGAAAAAAGAAAGAGGACAAAAGTCCCGATGCAAAAGAAAAGAAAGACAGCCAAGTCCATATTCTTAGTTTACGGAGGTATATTTTTCCCAAGGAGCAAATGTAGAATTAGATACTCACCAACTGTTATCACCCCTCATAACCACTTCATCCTTATCATTCACTTCATTCACTCACATATGACTTGATTGTTTAATTAGTTTCTATGGATCCACGATAACTATGCAATACATGTAAGTAGGTTTGAATAGTCATTCCCACCTATGAGCTCCACATAAGCCAATTAGAAATAGGGTGAGAGAGAGAAAGCAATTATGCCTTCGTCCTACAAATACCACATATTTTGAGAGCTGAGAGAAGGCATACTCACTTGCCAAGGAGAGGATCTAAAAATACCAGATATGAGAGACTGGATAGTGTCATACAAGGAAACTCTGAGTTTTATTTGAAAATCTTGCAAAACTCTAGAATAATAGTTGATCAAAGGGTAAGTAACATAGTGCTTGACTTAACTATTCTGTCTTTCAACTGCCCAAGACCTAAGTGATAGCTACAAGCTCCATGGTGGACGGTAATATGGGTAAGTTTTGAGTTAGAATAGTTTACTCTAATCTGGAGGAGAGTCCTTGTTTGAACATATGTGTTTTTGTGAGGTATGAACGCATTGTAGCAAATCCTGATCCATCGCTGAGTCTATCTTTGCTCAGGGACGAGCAAAAGGTAAGCATGGGGGAGTTTGTTGACAGTAGATAAGTACTCTTTTTAACCATCAACATAGCATGAGAAAGGATTAAAATCAGAATATTATTTAGCTATAGGGGTTATCACTAACAGAACTCCACAAGTTTTGGTGTTTATCTATTTTTGCAGGGGGTTTTTAGAATAAGAACAAAAGGAGGTCCACATGTCAGATTTACATAGAGAGAATACATGAAACGTCAACTCAAGAATACTATAGAAGACACGGAAAGGCGACCCTGTGAAGTGGGGCCCCGAGGCAGCCAGGCAGGGGCGGGCGCCCCTGATAGGTGGGGCGGCCGCCCAGCCCCCTCCACCAATAAGGTACAACCACATGGATCCTGCCTCCACCAACTTTGAGGATTAATCTTAAGTGCATGTTTAAGTTGGTTTGATCCAAGGCCTATGGTGATTCCTAGGAGGCTATAAATAAAGACCCTAACCCCCTTTGGAGGAGGATATTCACTAAGAAGATCAAGAGAAGAAGAATTAGATAGAGAGGGGTCCCTCGAATGGATCTGTCTCTATAGGATTCTTAGCCACCATCCCAATTAGATCTCTATAATTCTTTAGCATAGCTACATAGGAATATATCTAGAAGGAGTCTGGAGCAATCTTTAGTTCATGGTAAACTCTTATTCTCTTTGTTATATTTATATTAGTTCTTACTACTATGAATATGACTTTGATCTATTTGATTATATCATAATTGACATTATTCTATTTGCTTATGTTCTCAATTATATTGTTCTTAGTCTACTTTGATTATATGCTTAGCATAGTTAGATTAGAATTATGTTTATGCATAGGATCGTATAGCGCTTACTCATTAGGCCGATGGGTAAGTGATAGATTTGTGTAGGCGAGGTGCCTAGACTGTATTTATCTACGATTCTCCCTTATAGTCTAGAGCTTGAGGTAGATCATAGGAGTGACAGTCCTGTTGAGTCCTTTGTATTCCTTCTACTAATTATAAGGATTATAGAGCACCATTATTATAGGGAAGTGATTGCTATATTCATGAACTTTCTTACTAATATCACTATGCATAGATATAACCTTTTCTAGTGATGATGCTAGGTGTACTTACACTAATCAATGTATGCTTTGATAGTATAGTTAGAATACATAGGATTTATTCTTGTAGACTGTCCTAATACCATACTAGTGCTATAGACTTAGAGTACTCTAATTGAGATGATTATCATGTTTATCTTATGGCTATGAATTCTTATTTATGATCTGTCACTTATTATTCATATTCATATATTTATCTTATGTGACACTTACCCTGCATGAGAGATAGATAAAGACATGGTTAAGGTCTCCATTGATTAGCAGTGCTCATTGCTCATTATCCATTGCAAGACCCTTCCCAGTGGTAAAAATATAAATAACGATACCCGGAATACTCCTCGTTAAAATGCTACATTGGTATTATCTGTGCGCTTACGGATCTTTATTTATTTATTTATTCCTAGAAAAGCATATAGATTTAATACCAGCACTTCTACATCATGTTAGGGATGACAACCTAGCTTAAGTGATGTTAATTAATTTTGACGCCATTGTTGACGGTCGATAACGTCAACTCTTATTATAAATTTAAACCTGAAGGAGAACATGAATATACACTAGTATAGGGTTTAAATTAATAATTTCCATGAGTTTTGTATATTCTATATTTTCTAGGATGAATTTCACGAAAGCTGAAAAAGAGGGACTCTAGTGCAAAACAAACACGGAAACGTATCCACCACGGGAAACGTCGCGAGAGGATTCAGGAACACTCTAGAAGACACCCAACGCGAGGGGGGAGCTAGTGGCTGCCAGGTGGGACTAGTCGGCCCCACCCTAGCGTCGGTCGACCCCCTGCTGTAGGGTTTTGGCCCTCCCTTCCGGAAGCTTCCTCCGCCGCCTTTGAGGAGTAATCTCGGCACTTGGTTAATGATCCTACGGACGCAAATCCTAGTGGACTATAAATATATGGGTAGACCCCCCTAGAGAAATCAATCCCCAATCAACCAGTTCGTCAAGGCCTCAAGCCATCAAGCATCAAGCGCCTTCAAGTTCATCAAGAGCCTTCTAGTCTGTAGTTCTAGTTAGTTAGATTAGAAGTAGAGGAGATCTAGTTCTTCATTGGGATCTGGAGCCCCTGGCGTCGGTCTGGAGCGCAAGAGTACGGTAATAGATCTAGTTCTTACTTTATAGTATTCAGTTGTATATTAGGGAGACTTTATTCTTAATATATTCATATGTTCTTAATTACATTAGTCGTTGTCTACTTTGATTATATATCTAGGATAGTTGGTTTGATCTTATTGAATTCATGTAATTGCCTGTATAGCGTTTACCTAATCGATCGTTGGGTAGATGGTAGACAATATGTAGACGTGGTGTCTAGATATCTTGTTTGTCTGTGAGTGCCCCCTGATGTGCCGGGTCATGTGGTAGTTCGCGTAGGTGACAGCTGCGTTGTTTCCTTTGTAGTCCACCCCCCGTACGTAGGGCTATCATGGGCGCAGTCGTGAAGGAGATGACGGTTGCGTCTTAAAACCCTCATTAGTTGATGCCTCTTTACATGTAATTATGATATAGGGTTGACTTAACGATGATTTCTAGATGCAATTGCACTAATTAGAGTTATTCATTAGCGTAACTATAGAATTACATTAGATCCAACACCCTAGTTTGTCCATTGGCTAACTATTATTATGACTAGTAGATGCTCTGATGATTATCCTTATTTATGATACTTGATGATTATGCTACCACTGTTATTTCTCTATATTTATCTTGTGACCTCTACCTGTTATGAAGTAGATTATAGGACTTGGGTAAAATCATTTATTCATCCTATATAGTTTCTTATCAATATAATATATTATAGTTTAACACTTAGCCTTCCTAGTGGTATAAATATAAATCGACAACCTGGATACTTCCCTAAGTAAAATGCTACAACAGTATAATTATCTGTCCGCTCTCAGAACCCATTTAGTTTATAATTATATTCATAATTGTTATTCTCTGTCTTTACAGTAGAACATGTGAATCTATATTAAATTCCTAGCAATATAATTAGGGATGACAACCTAGTTTGTGCTTAGGAATATTTGAGTGGTTAGTTGCTATTTGACAAGTTAATTAAATATCATGCACTTCTGGTGTTGTTACTTGGTGTTGGTGCAAAAGTAGATATGCAAACACAAAGGGCTAATACCCGATTTAATGTTAAGGCGTGCCAGCCGATTTGACCATACAATCGACAAAGGTGATAACTCGAATACTTTGGTCCCGACAACAGCGATGCGCCCGGATGTCACGGCCAAGAGGTATTCACGCGGAACTCGAGAACTCACCGAGATTAACTCAATGAATTCCTAAGAACTCATAGGTAAAAGGAAAATATGCAGGTTGACGAAGTCGTCGAAAAAAATAGATGCTGGAATAGATGTAAAAATTTGTGTTTGATTGTTTGTGTATATCCATTACATTGCCACGGGGTCTACATTTATACCCTGTCCAAAGGTGTTACAATCAGACACGACTAGGACTCGAATTCCAAATTGTACGGAATCTATATACAAAGCAAACTCTAATAACTATGGAAAACATTAATTCTTTTTCCATAACCAATTGGTACACCACCATGAGTCGATCGATAACCCCTGTGCCCTTTTCCATGACCATCGGGAAACCACCTCTCATAGCCATCGGCAACCATCAGCACCAGACATCAGCACGAATCTATCACCACTCCTAGACTTGGCCATATCCTGTCGTTTTTGTTGATATTTGGTAACGCAATAAGGAAATGATCCGCAAGCGCACGGATATCGGTGAGCATTTCACCCGGGAGGTTTTCCAGAGTATCGTATTTATATTTTTACCACTGAGAGAAAGGGTGCATCTGACTAACCAAATCTATTGCTACTATCCCTTTAGGCTACAAAGAATGTTTCTCGATGTGAGTGATGTATAGAGAAGACTGCAACCGTAGTCTCGTCTTAACCTTGGTAAGGATGATCTACTGTTCTATTGGGGAAGCTTACGGAATCTAGAGACAACAAAGGATGTTCGACCCGCACCTATAAACCCTACCCTTCCTGCTAACAAGATATGGGATACAAAGGTAACTCGGAAATGTCACGTTCCTCGCTACTACCACGGTCCAGCTAGTCAGGGGATATCTATGAGTACCCTAGCCTAAACACCACGTTTACGCTAGCAATAATTACTCTAATACTCAACCGGAAGAGGATTAAAGTAAACTCATAAACCAAAGAATAATAAAACAAGAACTTACTAGAATTAGAAGTCGAATTACTGAAGAATCTTAGGAGCAAGCCTCGGGTTAGGAGACTTGATCCCGCAGGTACAACTTGGAGTAGACACCGACAGGCCGGCCTTTCTCCGATCTACACCTCCACTCTATATCTCTCAATCTAGTAGAAACTAGAAGATCTATTTCTACTTACATTGGTTGCTAAGCCTAAAAAGAAATTTTATTTGGAGAAGAGGTTTTCCTTCGAGGGCACCCCTCAACTCTATGATAACTTCTTGTCTTCTCTAGGGGCCAGGGGGTCTCCTTATATAGTCCTCCTCCTCTATGCGTTTTTGGGTCGGTAGGCGATGTGGTACTACGTTATCCTTGATCCTTTAGGTCGGTGGAACATCGTGTGCGAAGAGAGTCCTGATTGGCATCCAGAGGGGGGCGGGCACCCAGGTCCTCAGGGCGGGCGCCCTGGGCCTGGCCCCTTTCGGCCTCTGCTTTCTTCCCGTGGCTTCTGGACTCTTCTAGATGGTAGAAAATTGTCACACCCCAAAATTTCTGATTTTGGGTTGTGCATAGAAAACACTAAACAAATAAAATAAATTTAATATTTGTATAAGATTTGCCAAGTTTAGTTGAATTAGTGTAAATTAGTTCTAGAAAAAAAAATGAATTTTCAAATTGTCTTGAATTATCCCGACAGGCTTTTGCTTGGTGTGATGTGATATTTGTTTGGTACCTGACTTTGTGTTTGAGTGTACGGAGTTTTCAAAAATAGGTTTAGAAATCATCACCCTAGCTAATCCTTCACCTATAGATTTTGTTCGATCTTAGGCTTCCAATTTGCTCTTGCACATAACGTGATGATATAATATAGTATAAAATAATGATCCTCTGAAGGAAGCAATCGACTGCTCTTAATTTTCTTCTTTATTTAATTAGATGTTGGTTTTCTTCTAGTTTAGTAGTTTCCTTTCCTTGTATCGTTAATGATCTCTCCCTATCTAAGATGTAGGACGTGCACGTCAAGGACTCCATCTCAATCTCGATGACTACGTTTGCCATATGACCATTGCTAGTTTATATTAATAGAAAGCCTTGGCCGTCGTTTCTTCTCTAAACCCTAAAACCAAGCCAATCAACTATGATCAAGCTGCCGCCCTCCCATTGGATCGACCTCCATCCAATCTTGCCGAAATCAGCAAAGCAGAAAGGAAAAGTCGGCTATGAGAGGGTTTCGCCAAGCTGCCATCGAACTATTCTACATGATTGCTCCCGCCGCACTCATCGCTTGGTTCGAGACTCGATCCTCTCGATTGATCTTGCTTTCCGAGAGCAACGCTGCAGCATCGTTCTGTCCTGCTCCATCCTTGCCGTGCAGTCGCGACCTGCAGAAAATTTGGCAACGCAAGAGCAAACCAATTGATGCCACCACCGGAGGATTTTGGCACGGAGCAATTGTTGGAGGACCCCTAGTCTGGCCACGTGAAGCACTGATCGGATGCTAGCATGCCGTTCCTTCTTTGCCTCCGTCATCCTGATCGCCCTCGATCTACATATGGTGATACGATCATCTGATGCGGCCATGCACTCTATCGAGCCAGGTGAAGCTATCGAGCCATCTTAGTCTGCACAAAGGTCCTAGGTGAGCTCGCAATCTCCTCCTCTTACTTCATGTGTTCTTTCCCATTCGTGCTTTTCCTGCAAGCTCTTGCCATCGCTCATGGAGGACTGCTGCACCGGCCTTCTTCACTGGTGTCGGCTGCTCCAGAGCAGAACTAGCTTGATGATGTCATGACGGTCGCATGATGACATCACTATGTTTTGTGACCGTTTTTCTTTAGAAAAACAAATCTAGAAATACAAAAAAATACACTAGTTTGTTTTAGCTATAAAATACTTGTTTTAACTCTGATTTAATCCGTTCAAGTTGTGTTAGACTCATAGCAATGTAGTCTACACGTTAGTGCTAGTGTTTTTCATGCCACATGTTTTCCATATATTGCTAAATATTTAATTGTCTAATATGCTTGTAGTTAGTTTTATAATTAAAAATAATATAGGTTTGTCATGTCTATCCTTTGTAATTATATGAGCATGAATTTAACTAATAGTAACTTGAATATGTTTTAATTATATTTTGCTTAGACAATCGTGATATATACCATAAACTTATTTTAGTGTTAGCATGTTATATTATTTTACAAGTTATAGTTTAACCGGCATAAACGATATAAAATTATGTATTAATAAAATATGATCATATCCAACACTTATCATGTATAATTTGAATAGATGTTTTCACACGTTCTTTGAAAAGTTATAGTTTACTTTGATTAAAATGATGCGTGCATGCTTATAATTGAAATATGATTATTGATTAAATAATAGACATGTTCATAAATAAGATATAATTAGATCCAATTTGTTTTTAAAGATTAAAATATAAATTGACTAATCTGAATTAGTAGGTTACAAATGATTTTTCTTAACTAAAACATATTAAGATTATAGTTGTTTCTTTTATAATACCCAAAACTTTAGGTAGTCGTTTCTTTTTATGATAATTTTAGTTCTGGCGTTTCTCGTAACCATAGCATCGAGCCGTGCCGTTAGTACGCTCTCTTTTAACGCTTTTATTTTGATTGATGTATTGTTCTTAGATATTTCTGTTTGTTGATTGTATGTTTGCTTTTGTGTGGTGTTTGCTACGAGTAGACGAGAACTGTATGTGAGCGCTGGGGGACAAAAGCTACAAGAAAGAAGACCGAAGGATTTCTATGAGCATTTAACCTTAAGTGGAAAGCAAGGCAAGTATAACTTGGGATCATCCTTGTTGCCTACACACTTTTAATACATATATCATATGCATGTGTCCACCTTGATGACCTTAGCAAAATCATAGATGATTGTTATCTTGAATTCCTTGTTACCTATTTGGATATGCATTTGGGTAGTTTTGCTAGTGCTTTATTATAATCCATGATCTTGTAACATGAATATTTGAATATACAATAAACAATAAAATAAGCTTTCTAGCAACTTGAATATAAAGGGTGGAAAGAACTCTGGCTTTTGCTGGATTGATCTTGACCCTCCATAAGGACTTATCCCTTGGCAAAAGCTGGGACAACTCGTACAACTATGAGGGCTATATGGCTCTGGCTTTAGCTCAGTATGAAGACCTTTTCTAGCTTGTTAGAGGTTACCCGAAAGGGCGCTAGAGGGGCTGAACCGACACGGGTATAGTGCGAGCCCCTGTCCCTATGTGTATAGGCTGCGCGTCATTGTGCCATTCGGAAGGGGGGTATCATTATCTGCTCGCGAAGAAAACCTTGCGGCCCTAACATGTTAGACGAACTTTTGAAAGGCTTCATAGTGATCCCTGCCGACCTTCCTTGAAAGTGGGTTAAGAGGCTGATCACCTCGGGCGAAAGGATAAATCATGACAAATAGGTAAAGATGTACAACCTCTGCAGAGTGTTAAATCTGGTATACTAGCCGTGCCCACGGATACGGGCGGCCCAGAAAACTGACGGAATAGATGGACACTGATAAACGTGAATAATGATAATAAATGATGGTTTATTATGTTGTTTATATGTGTTATTCTTAATTCTTGTATACATTGATCATGTGGTTATGGGATTATTTATGCTACCTTGATATTTGCTATCCAATGATTAAACATGCTATCCACTATTAAAAGCTAAATGCAGTCAAACCTGTGTCAGCTATTTGAGCCTCATGAACCCCTGGTTATACTTGTTGAGTACGATATGTGCTCACTCTTGCTATTTCCCACCACTTCAGTTTACTAGTAAGAGTTGAGCAGAAGAGCGATGGAATCATGAAGGTGTTCTCAAGATACAAGAAGTGTTAGGTATATGTTACCCCAGTCAGCCGTCCCTGTGAAGATTTAGCTTGAAGATTAGTTATTGTGTTACGATTCTATGATGTAAGTGTTATTTATAAGTACGTATGTTATCGTTATATAACAATGTTTCTGATACTATTGCTTCTGTTGTTGTATGTGTGGACTTCCTGGGTACACATATATATCTAGCCTGGTTTTGTTCCTTAAAACCGGGTGTGACAGTGGTATCAAAGCAGTGTTGACTGTAGGACGTATGCCTTAGTAGCACTGGTCGATTAGAAAAGTCTAATTTGCTACAAAACTATTTTCTTATCCCTTGACTCTTTATTTTTGATTATTTCTCAATCCTTGTCCCATTGTATCCCCTCCTTGATAGCTTCCTTTGAGCTATTACTGCTTACTCCCTTGATTTTTTTTATGTAGTTTTACAAAAAGTTTTCTAATCCTACCTCATTCAAAAGTTTGATGGCCTTTCATCATCTCTAATCTGCCCTTTAGGATGACCACCATGTTGAAGAAACATGTGTAGTATCGATGTGTGTTGTGTGCTTGTCTTGTTTGGTGTGTTGCTTGCGTGTTGTCTCTGTTCTTGTGTTTTGAAGGAGGCCCACAAGGTGTTGTCTTGAGAAGTAGCTCAATCTTGTTAAGTGGGGTAGCGTCCGCTACCGTCATCTATCTCAAGTATTCCAGATATGAAAACCTAATGATCAATTTTATTCTTTTTAATATCTCTTTCTGGTATATCAAACTTTATATTTTCTATCATCAATCTTCATCTTCTTATGCTCTTTTGTTAGTCTTGCCCCTTGATTGGTTGCCTTACAATATAACAACCTAAAGGTCAACTTCACTTCTCCAATGCACTTTTATCATCATCGATCTGTGTGTTTCTTGAGAACCAATCCTTGACATCATTATTAACTTTTATCGATCCATAACCCCTAAATCATATCTCATCAAAAGTCTCAAAACAATCTTGAAGATCTGCTTTATCCTAGTATCTCCGAATCTCGGGACGAGATTCCTGTTAAGTGGGGTAGAATTGTCACACCCCAAAATTTCTGATTTTGGGTTGCGCATAGAAAACACTAAACAAATAAAATAAATTTAATATTTGTATAAGATTTGCCAAGTTTAGTTGAATTAGTGTAAATTAGTTCTAGAAAAAAAAATGAATTTCCAAATTGTCTTGAATTATCCCGACAAGCTTTTGCTTGGTGTGATGTGATATTTGTTTGGTACCTGACTTTGTGTTTGAGTGTACGGAGTTTTCAAAAATAGGTTTAGAAATCATCACCCTAGCTAATCCTTCACCTATAGATTTTGTTCGATCTTAGGCTTCCAATTTGCTCTTGCACATAACGTGATGATATAATATAGTATAAAATAATGATCCTCTGAAGGAAGCAATCGACTGCTCTTAATTTTCTTCTTTATTTAATTAGATGTTGGTTTTCTTCTAGTTTAGTAGTTTCCTTTCCTTGTATCGTTGATGATCTCTCCCTATCTAAGATGTAGGACGTGCACGTCAAGGACTCCATCTCAATCTCGATGACTACGTTTGCCGTATGACCATTGCTAGTTTATATTAATAGAAAGCCTAGGCCGTCGTTTCTTCTCTAAACCCTAAAACCAAGCCAATCAACTATGATCAAGCTGCCGCCCCTCCCATTGGATCGACCTCCATCCAATCTTGCCGAAATCAGCAAAGCAGAAAGGAAAAGTCGGCTATGAGAGGGTTTCGCCAAGCTGCCATCGAACTATTCTACATGATTGCTCCCGCCGCACTCATCGCTTGGTTCGAGACTCGATCCTCTCGATTGATCTTGCTTTCCGAGAGCAACGCTGCCGCATCGTTCTGTCCTGCTCCATCCTTGCCGTGCAGTCGCGACCTGCAGAAAATTTGGCAACGCAAGAGCAAACCAATTGATGCCACCACCGGAGGATTTTGGCACGGAGCAATTGTTGGAGGACCCCTAGTCTGGCCACGTGAAGCACTGATCGGATGCTAGCATGCCGTTCCTTCTTTGCCTCCGTCATCCTGATCGCCATCGATCTACATATGCTGATACGATCATCTGATGCGGCCATGCACTCTATCGAGCCAGGTGAAGCCATCGAGCCATCTTAGTCTGCACAAAGGTCCTAGGTGAGCTCGCAATCTCCTCCTCTTACTTCATGTGTTCTTTCCATGGTCTTTAGGCCCCATTCGTGCTTTTCCTGCAAGCTCTTGCCATCGCTCATGGAGGACTGCTGCACCGGCCTTCTTCACTGGTGTCGGCTGCTCCAGAGCAGAACTAGCTTGATGATGTCATGACGGTCGCGTGATGACATCACTATGTTTTGTGGCCGTTTTTCTTTAGAAAAACAAATCTAGAATTACAAAGAAAATACACTAGTTTGTTTTAGCTATAAAATACTTGTTTTAACTCTGATTTAATCCGTTCAAGTTGTGTTAGACTCATAGCAATGTAGTCTACACGTTAGTGCTAGTGTTTTTCATGCCACATGTTTTCCATATATTGCTAAATATTTAATTGTCTAATATGCTTGTAGTTAGTTTTATAATTAAAAATAATATAGGTTTGTCATGTCTATCCTTTGTAATTATATGAGCATGAATTTAACTAATAGTAACTTGAATATGTTTTAATTATATTTTGCTTAGACAATCGTGATATATACCAAAAACTTATTTTAGTGTTAGCATGTTATATTATTTTACAAGTTATAGTTTAACCGGCATAAACGATATAAAATTATGTATGAATAAAATATGATCATATCCAACACTTATCATGTATAACTTGAATAGATGTTTTCACACGTTCTTTGAAAAGTTAAAGTTTACTTTGATTAAAATGATGCGTGCATGCTTATAATTGAAATATGATTATTGATTAAATAATAGACATGTTCATAAATAAGATATAATTAGATCCAATTTGTTTTTAAAGATTAAAATATAAATTGACTAATCTGAATTAGTAGGTTACAAATGATTTTTCTTAACTAAAACTTATTAAGATTATAGTTGTTTCTTTTATAATACCCAAAACTTTAGGTAGTCATTTCTTTTTATGATAATTTTAGTTCTGGCGTTTCTCGTAACCATAGCATCGAGCCGTGCCGTTAGTACGCTCTCTTTTAACGCTTTTATTTTGATTGATGTATTGTTCTTAGATATTTCTGTTTGTTGATTGTATGTTTGCTTTTGTGTGGTGTTTGCTACGAGTAGACGAGAACTGTATGTGAGCGCTGGGGGACAAAAGCTACAAGAAAGAAGGCCGAAGGATTTCTATGAGCATTTAACCTTAAGTGGAAAGCAAGGCAAGTATAACTTGGGATCATCCTTGTTACCTACACACTTTTAATACATATATCTATGCATGTGTCCACCTTGATGACCTTAGCAAAATCATAGATGATTGTTATCTTGAATTCCTTGTTACCTATTTGGATATGCATTTGGGTAGTTTTGCTAGTGCTTTATTATAATCCATGATCTTGTAACATGAATATTTGAATATACAATAAACAATAAAATAAGCTTTCTAGCAACTTGAATATAAAGGGTGGAAAGAACTCTGGCTTTTGCTGGATTGATCTTGACCCTCCATAAGGACTTATCTCTTGGCAAAAGCTGGGACAACTCGTACAACTATGAGGGCTATATGGCTCTGGCTTTAGCTCAGTATGAAGACCTTTTCTAGCTTGTTAGAGGTTACCCGAAAGGGCGCTAGAGGGGCTGAACCGACACGGGTATAGTGCGAGCCCCTGTCCCTATGTGTATAGGCTGCGCGTCATTGTGCCATTCGGAAGGGGGGTATCCATATCTGCTCGCGAAGGAAACCTTGCGGCCCTAATATGTTAGACGAACTTTTGAAAGGCTTCATAGTGATCCCTGCCGACCTTCCTTGAAAGTGGGTTAAGAGGCTGATCACCTCGGGCGAAAGGGTAAATCATGACTCATGGGTAAAGATGTACAACCTCTGCAGAGTGTTAAATCTGGTATACTAGCCGTGCCCACGGATATGGGCGGCCTGGAAAACTGACGGAATAGATGGACACCGATAAACGTGAATAATGATAATAAATGATGGTTTATTATGTTGTTTATATATGTTATTCTTAATTCTTGTATACATTGATCATGTGGTTATGGGATTATTTATGCTACCTTGATATTTGCTATCCAATGATTAAACATGCTATCCACTATTAAAAGCTAAATGCAGTCAAACCTGTGTCAGCTATTTGAGCCTCATGAACCCCTGGTTATACTTGTTGAGTACGATATGTGCTCACTCTTGCTATTTCCCACCACTTCAGTTTACTAGTAAGAGTTGAGCAGAAGAGCGATGGAATCATGAAGGTGTTCTCAAGATACAAGAATTGTTAGGCATACGTTACCCCCAGTCAGCCGTCCCTGTGAAGATTTAGCTTGAAGATTAGTTATTGTGTTACGATTCTATGATGTAAGTGTTATTTATAAGTACGTATGTTATCGTTATATAACAATGTTTCTGATACTATTGCTTCTGTTGTTGTATGTGTGGACTTCCTGGGTACACATATAGCTAGCCTGGTTTTGTTCCTTAAAACCGGGTGTGACAAAAATTGCGCGGTGCGTTGATATCTCTATGTAATTCCGACATGTGGGCCTTTCTTCCATATTTCCTGATAACCCCCTACAGAAATAGACAAACACCAAAACTCATGGAATTCTGTCAGATAAAACCCTAATTCTAGGTGTTGGTTGCATTTGGATCATTTTCTTTATTTATTTGATGATTATATTTGGTACATAAGGACCGTCAACAACTCCCCCAAGCTTACCTCTTGCTCGTCCCTGAGCAAGGATGAACTCAAGAGTTTCTACAGTGGTTTCATGCCTTAAAAGTACGCATTCAAGCAAGATCTCATCTCTGAGTTAGAATAAACTGTTAAGACTTAAAACTTACTCATTTACCTTTCACCATGGGGCTTGTAACCGTCACTTGTGTCTTGAGTAGTTAAAAAATAGAACGGTCAAGTCAAGCGCCATGTCTCTTATTCTTGATCAGCTATAGCTCTGGAGTTTTTGCAGATTTTCAAATAAAACTCAGAGATTCCTTGTATGACTCTCTCAAATCTCTCTTTTATGGTATTTTTGGATCCATACCAAGGTAGTAATGGTATATGCCTTCTCTCAAAGTATGTGGTATTTTTGGTATAAGGCATAGTGATATTGCCTTCTCTTTCACCCTATTCTAATAAGGTTTTGATATCTGGAGCTCATAGGTGGGAGACAGCTAATATATACTTACAAGACATTTATTGCATAGTCAAACCATGGATCCAGAGAAACAAGTCAATAAGTCAAATCAAGATGTGCATGTGTGGCGAGTGAATGGTGTATGGTGATGATGGAGATAACAATGGTGAAAGTCTAATTCTACTTTTGCTCTTTTAAGGGGATACATACCTTTCTTGCACTTTGAAGCTTTTTGAGGGGAATGAGATGCTCTATATTTTATTTTTCTTTCTCTCTCAGGTGGGTATCTTGTACCCCTAATTCTAATGTCGGACACTTGTCCATTTTTACCTCTCGTCTCACTTTTTCTTTTCTTCGAGGTTCCGAGCACTTGCCCCTTTTTATTTCCTCGTATTTTTTTCCTCTTTTTCTTCTCTTTTTTTAGAGCACTCATCTCCTGAAATAATATAGCAAGTGGTAGTAATCAAGATAACTCGAGCATTTATTCCACAGGGAATAACAGGGATAGGATAATATTTTTGGCTATTCTCTCCCGGATTAGGAGTAGAATACTTTTGGGTGAATCTGGAGATGGAAATGAGTGGATTTATGTGGATGCGTACTTCCGGAGTAGAAGTAGCATGTATGAGTGAACGTGCAAGTGAATCTTGATTTTAACCACATGACAAGCACCTAATGGTCTACACAGCTTGACCACACTCAATGCTCATAAGCAGTAAAAAGTAAATATATGGTTCACAGTCTAATAAGCATGTATATATAGCTGTGGTAGGAATTTAAACTCTCATCATACAGGAAGTCATCATGTGTTATTTCAAAGATTTTCAAAGATAAAATTCTTTAGAATTCTAGCATCTCTAGGAACAGATAAACAGCAGCTCAACCTTCCCATATCATATCCGTTAACGACTTAGACTTTAGATCAAGTACTCTTCCCACAAGTTCAGGTTTAGAGCAAATCTTACTCCATAACAGTCATGCCTAAACTTGAGAGAGATTTCAATTTTAAGAACTAGTCATGGCAGAGCAACTATTCATCATTTCCATGTGAGAGTTTATCATGAGGGTTCATAGCAAACTTTATTTATTTATTTATTTAGCAAACTAAGCAAAGATATATATATAAAAGCACAAAATCTTTATTTGGGTTTTCATGATTGTGCATCTCTTATTATTTGAGTAAAGTATAAACGCAAATAGAAACACTTAGCTGGATAAATGGGGATGCTCTCCCCCAAGCTGGATTTTGACGTAATTTCTTCTGATGTAGCTAGCAGGTGATGGAGGTGTATTTGAAAGTTGGCAGCACCCTGACAGCGATTAGAATGTCCTCCGTCTGCTAGTCTTCTTTGATCCTTGAATTCTGTGGAGCTAAAATAGACAACAAAGCTTTGTGGAACTAGTTAAGTGTTAGCATAAATATCTAGCCTTTATCATGTTGAGCCTCCTCAATAAATGTTACTTATTTAGCAGGATCATGCACTTATTATTTTTATATTTTTATTGTAAGATGAAAATTATTTATTTTATTTTTATGCCACCATAGTGAATGTACTTATGGGTTTTATGCCATGAGCATACTCACATGGGGCTTACTATTTTTTAACATTTTTATTTTCTTTTCAAGATAGCATGAACCTAATTAACTAAGCAAACTATTGAATGGAAAGGATAACTACCAAGTTTACCTCTTGGCAAGGCGTTCAGTGTTTTTAAGTCCTCCGAACGGGACTCCTTGTTTTCTCAGTCGTCCTGGGATTCGCTGGATGGCGTAGTTGGTGATTCCGGCGGCGCCTCCTCTTCGTGTATAACTATCTTTTCTCTCCACACCTGACTCGGTGCTACAGTCTCCTCAGGACAGTTCTGTTCAAGTTGTATGTCTTCAGACCTTACCACTTCTCCTTCGTAGTCTAACCATCCGTCCTTGATGATTTGCCTCCTCTGGGTGCGATTGCGTTGTCTTCTTCTTGTCCTAACCTGCTTAGAGTTTTCAACTATATAGTTAGGGTCAGTAAAATAGCGGCGTACCTTCTCAGAGGGGAAGAGCATGTGGACTTCTCCGGTTCCAATATAGATGATGGCTTTGATAGTGTTGAGGAACGGTCTTCCAAGAATGGTGGGTGGATCATACTCGTCTTCTACCATGTCAATGACTTGAAAATCATCTCGAGCTGAATATATGTTGGTTGTAGGGGCATGGTTCCATGCAGGAGCTGATAGGTGACTGCGGCCATTATGTTGTCGTTAGATCCGGTGTCGTAGAGTGTCTTCTAAAAAGAGTATCCATTGATTGTGCACTCGATGCTTGGAACACCAGGGTCGTCCTTCTTGGTTAGGAAAGGCGACTAGAGTCGACGATCTTGACCTCCTCCGACAAGGATCCAATGTTTTAAGTCTTCTGGACAAGACTTCTCAGCGTCTTCATCCTTTAGGTGCATCATTTGATTAGGTGTGGACCTTGACGTCTGCACCTCTTGATACGAAGTCACCCATGTTCGTTGTTTGCTCAGCGGTTCGAAGTGTGGTGTTCGCAATATCCTGCTCAGTGTGTTTGTGCTTGTAGATCCAGGTCCTTCACTTGGTGGAGTCTGGGAGTTGTAAAACTCCTCCATGTTTTGTTTGAAGTGTACCTATTCATAGAGACAAGGTAGAGATCAAGTGCATGGGCCCTGTTGGTGGAAAACACCAACAGAACCAAAAGTGTATTTGTTCTTCTCTAACCTTAAGCTTAGTGAGCAAGACAAAGTTGATGGATCATGAGTGTAGCATTTGTCAGATCAGATGGCTCAACCTAATGGAAAGATAATATATCTATATTTATGCTTTGTTTATATCTTCCAAAGATTGAATGTGCAACATTTTAGCTTATATGATTAGGAGTGTGGGATCACGAAGGTAGTACTAAGAACAAAGATTAAGGACTAAACATGTTGAATTAATTGGGTTGGTTAATTTGGAGCTACAAATCATACATATTTGTCTCTTTTATTCATGTGTATGCCAGAACCTTGGAGAAACTTATAAAAGCGATAGTCAAGTACCTTAAGATGTTACCTTAATTGAAGAGTGATGGTACAGTATCACCTTGTGCAAGCTTTCCTTTCTTAGCGGTTGTGCATCGTGTTTGTGGCACCCTCCACGGATCATCTCTTTATGATGAATGAGCTATGTCTTCCTTGTGCAAGTCGTTAAATTTGATGTGTCTCCTTTATCTCCAATGTGAGTTTGTATCTCAGGACTTCCCAAGTTGATATTGAAAGTTTTCCTTCAGTGGTTAGTCCAACAAAATATACCAATGTCTACACAAGCAATTTTTAGTTCAATAACCGAACAAGACTCCATGTCTAATCAGATTAAGGAAGGGTGTTTAGCCTAAGCACCATGCTTAATTTAAAAGCCAATAGAAGTATGTGCAGTACTTCCAAACTAACACTTACTAGGATAAATAAAGGTAGCATGAGAGCATTTATAGAGATCTACTCAAGTGGGGATAAAGTAGTGTGATTAGTATTTAACAAATTGGGCATGTCTCAAAGGTAGGGACAACCAACATAGCAACATGGCAAAGGATGTTTTTAATGTAAAGTACTCCCCCAAGCTTGAATTTTGCAAAATTCAAGTTTGGATGAATTTAATTCAATGTTGTATGATGATTGGTTGTACATACCTTGTGCTCGTCATTCATCCGATCTTCTTGCTCCAATCCTGGAAAGGTTAGTGACAAGAATACCCGAAGGAATATTTTTACAATTATCCTTATATGCTCAATACACAAGTTAATGTTGCAAATAATTAAAATCTCATGTTACAAACTGATCAGTGCTTATTTTAGGACACTAAGCTTGTCCTTGGGAAACCATCAAATTATGTCAGTGAAGTGGTTTCCCCTCCAACGCTGACCTATATCAAGATCAAGTCAACGAGATCTGCAAAATTTATTGTAGACATATGCATCGACAACCGCCCTTTTAAAGTTTTTATAAATAGAAAGGAAGTGGGGGTTGGAGATCTCGAATGTGGTGATGTTGGAGAGACCAATGGATTGTGAAGATGTTGCATATGAGCATGGAGTAAATGAAGTGGCTATGAAATAAATTCCATGCTCATTAATGCTTAGAGTGAAATCCATGTGGTATGGTGAAAATGGTAAGGTGAGTGTGGTAAAAAAGGAAAAGAAAAAGGATACACGGACGACTTGGTTCAAAACTAGCACAACTACCGTCCCCCGGCAACGGCGCAACGGCGCCAGAAAGCTTGTTGGGTATTTTAAACGCAAACAGAAAAATCCGCAAGCGCACGGATACCGATGTAGCCTTCACCCGGGAGCATTCTAGAGTATCGATTTTCCACAGAGAACGTGAGTGTACTAATTAAGACCCAAGATCGCCCAAGGATAACTATATAATTGTTTTTGGTGGGAAGAGAGGAAGTTTCCTGAGAGTTCTCTAGTTGATCTAAGAATCAAGAATTACTTCAAGATTATCTATTTCGGGACATCAGAACACTAACCACAGAAAGAGATGAGAAGGGGGCTAGGAAGCTCCGACTACGGTCCTACAAACACCGATCCGAACGTGGTGGAATACGTTGACCGTTAGGGCTGTCACTACCCTAAGGCTACCACAACAATCCGCAGGATTGGGTGCAATTCCAGATAATTGCAAGACTAAACACCATGTCTAATCTATTAATTACTACTCTAATGTTTCAAAGACTAGAGCACTTGATGCAAGCGGTAATCCAATAAATAACTTGAATGTAAATAAAAGTAATTAGAGAACTCAGGAGTTATGAGTTGAAGAACCTGGAGAACGATGAAGAACGAACCAGATGCTGCAAAAGTACAATGTTGAGGAAGATCCGACAGATCCGGCTCCTCCTCCGCTCTCCTCTTCTCTCTCCCTATTTTCCAGATTACAACTAGAACTAACTAGAACTAGAACTAGAGGAACTAGAACTAGAACTAGAACTAGAACTAGATGAACTAGAACTAGATCTAGATGAACTAGAGGTAGAACTAGAAGAACTAGAGGGATCCTCTCTACTTGGATGAAGAATTGAAACCCTAGCTTTGATTCTGTAGAAGAGGTATGATCTCCAGGGGCCAGGGGGCCTTGCTTATATAGTCTTTTCAGATGAATCTGGGCCGTCGGATCAAACCGACATTGATCGTGTGGTTTTCCTTGAAGTATTAGGTCGGTGGAGCATGATCCCCGAACTTCACCCTGATTGGTCCAGGGGGGAGGGCGGGCGCCCAGTAAGGGAGGGCGAGCGCCCAGTGCCCGGCTCCGTTACGTCTCCCGTTCGTTCCCGTGGCTTCTGGAGTCTTCTAGATGGTAGAAAATTGCGCGGCACGTTAATATCTCTATGTAAACCCGACGTGTGGGCCTTTCTTCCTTATTTCCTGATAACCCCCTGCAGAAATAGACAAACACCAAAACTCGTGGAATTCTGTCAGATAAAACCCTAAGTCTAGGTGTTGGTTCCATTTAGATCCTTTTCCATGATTAGTTGATGGTTAAATGTGAGCATTAAGGACCGTCAACAGTTTCCCCTCCAGCACCTACCTATATCAAGATCAACTCAACGAGATCTGCAATATTTATTATAGACATATGCATCAACAACCGCCCTTTTAAAGTTTTTATAAATAGAAAGGAAGAGAGGGTTGGAGATCTCAAATGTGGTGATGTTGGAGAGACCAATTGATTGGGGAGATGTTTTATATGAGCAAGGACTTGGTGAGGTGTTTATGAAGTAACTTCCACTCTCACTGTTGTTTCTCTCATTCTCAAACTCCAAGGATGACTCTTCACGAATGCTTAAAATTCCTCTAGGATTGTCTCTTAAGTTTGTTTTATCTATCCATTCAATGGTGATAGCACATGGATTTTTAATGCCCTCTAGCCATTGATGTTGCTCTTCTCGATCCTCCTTCTTATGCATGGGTTGTCTAGAGAGATTCATAGGATTATCGGGAGGTTCAAGAGAAAGAGCATAGTAGAAATTATTGGGTTGGATAGCCGAATCATGGGATTGGTATGTTTGGAAATCGGCTATTGAAACTTCCTTTCCTTGTCTGGGAGATGATTCCTTCTCTATCTCTAAGATTTTTCTATGAAGACTAGTGCAAGAGGGATGTCCACGAATGAAGACATACCTTCCTTTACTAATAGATAAAGAAAGAAAGACTCTACCAAAGGTTATATGTTTAAGACCAATGTGAAAATATCTAGGAAAAACATGGTCTTGTAGGGCTAGGTTTAAACTAGAATTTATAGAAAGATTAACAGATTCCCTAGGTGTAGCTAAAAGTGCATTATCTTCTTGATTAAAAGATAGGACCTCGGCTATAGAAAAGGGTTGGTTTTGACCTATTGCAATTAACTCCGGACACAGATCATAATTAGGGGCAGGACTTGTTGACTCCCATGGTCTATGGCTGGTCTCCGAAGGTGCAAAAAATTCAATAACAGGTATGGAATTTGAGTTATCCATAAAAATGAAAAAATAAAAAGATAAAAGAATAAAAGTATAAAAGTATAATACAAGATAATAGCAAGACTTAAAGTTATCTCAGCAAACCGTCTTTCTCCCCGGCAACGGTGCCAGAAATGCTTGTTGATATTTGGTAACGCAATAAGGAAATGATCCGCAAGCGCACGGATATCGCTGAGCATTTCACCTGGGAGGTTTTTTAGAGTATCGTATTTATATTTTTACCACTGGGAGAAAGGGTGCATCTGACTAACCAAATCTATTGCTACTATCCCTTTAGGCTACAAAGAATGTTTCTCGATGTGAGTGATGTATAGAGAAGACTGCAACCGTAGTCTCGTCTTAACCTTGGTAAGGATGATCTACTGTTCTATTAGGGAAGCTTACGGAATCTAGACACCACAAAGGATATTCGACCCGCACCTATGAACCCTACCCTTTCTGCTAACAAGATATGGGATACAAAGGTAACTCGGAAATGTCACGTTCCTCGCTACTACCACGGTCCAGCTAGTCAGGGGATATCTATGAGTACCCTAGCCTAAACACCACGTTTACGCTAGCAATGATTACTCTAATACTCAACCAGAAGAGGATTAAAGTAAACTCATAAACCAAAGAACAATAAAACAAGAACTTACTAGAATTAGAAGTCGAATTACTAAAGAATCTTAGGAGCAAGCCTCGGGTTAGGAGACTTGATCCCGCAGGTACAACTCGGAGTAGACACCGACAGGCCGGCCTTTCTCCGATCTACACCTCCACTCTATATCTCTCAATCTAGTAGAAACTAGAAGATCTATTTCTACTTACATTGGTTGCTAAGCCTAAAAAGAAATTTTATTTAGAGAAGAGGTTTTCCTTCGAGGGCACCCCTCAACTATATGATAACTTCTTGTCTTCTCCAGGGGCCAGGGGGGTCTCCTTATATAGTCCTCCTCCTCTATGCGTTTTTGGGTCGGTAGGCGATGTGGTACTACGTTATCCTTGATCCTTTAGGTCGGTGGAACATCGTGTGCGAAGAGAGTCCTGATTGGCATCCAGAGGGGGGTGGGCGCCCAGGTCCTCAGGGCGGGCGCCCTGGGCCTGGCCCCTTTCGGCCTCTGCTTTCTTCCCGTGGCTTCTGGAGTCTTTTAGATGGTAGAAAATTGCGCGGTGCGTTGATATCTCTATGTAATCCCGACCTATGGGCCTTTCTTCCGTATTTCCTGAAAACCCCCTGCAGAAATAGACAAACACCAAAACTCGTGGAATTCTGTCAGATAAAACCCTAATTCTAGGCGTTGGTTGCATTAGGATCCTTTTCTTTATTTATTTGATGATTATATTTGGTACTTAAGGACCGTCAACAGTTTTCTCGTCGACACCAACCCTCATCGGCAACTCTTCTGTAGACTAGTCTCCACTTTTCTGTCTGGCGATCTACACCTCATTAACTCCAGATACGCGCCCAAAGATACGTGTCCAAAAATGGTGTCAACACATGCCCCCTAATTTTGATGTATAAAATCATTAATGCTTCGAAATTCTCCTCAGTAACGATACCTTTCCGCAATTACCCCTTTCTGTCAGTAATTAATTACCAAATCCAAACAACCTTAGCCCGGCTCTCCAACATGCTCCTCGAATTTCTCAACTTCTCGAACCGAATCTCCCAAACATACGTTCATCGGCAATATTTCCGTTAGAGAAAACTGCCGATGAACCGACCAGGAGATCTTCCACAGTAAGATATCTCCAAAATCATGACCGCTTACTGTCAAATCACCTGTGCAATCCTTTGATTACCGTGCGAACAGTTACCATATTCACCTGAACACCCTCGGATTTCACGTATACGGCGAAGAGATAAGTCAGATTTGCCCCTGCCCTCTCTGTCCTATAAATACTTCCTTCTCCGGTACTCTTCCTCCATCTTATCATTCTACAGCCTCAAACCCACCTTCCTGGCGGCGGCACTGTTCGAGAACTTCAAGAACTCCAGCAAGAATCTCCTCCAACAATCTTCCGAGTATTCGATCCTTTCCTCCTCTTGGGAAGAAATGGCCATCAACTTCGTCGTCCCTGAGGTCAACTCAACATCGCCTTTCTTATTTTTACTATATTCTTGATCTTTCGCACAATCATTTACTTGGTATTTTCTCTCTTTCTTTTCCCTGTCTTTTCAACCTTCAAACCTTTAGGAGTTGGCTGAGAAAATTGTTATTCCCACCGATCAACCCCACTTCCAATGCCTTGGTCCATTGGGAAACCCAGATCCTACTGATTTGATAAATACAGAGACAAATAGGATCCCCTTTGGACACTTTTCGTTCCTGGCCCAGTTCTACCAAGGAGTGGAAAGATTGGTTCATGAGAATCGGCAACTCGAATGAGGTCCAATGGGGTGAGCGCAAACTAGACCAGTGCATTAGGCTATCCATTGCTGATATGGAAAGAAACGAATCACTATTGATAGCAGCCTCGCACTTCTGGTCAGACACCCTTAATGCTTTCGTGTTCAGCCATGGCCCTGCTTCTCCTACCCTTGTCGATGTACTTATGCTCACTGGTCTGGAAATAGCAACTGCCGATGACAGCCACCTGTTCGATAGTAAGCCTGAACGTAAGGTGGAAACTCGTAGCATCGGCGGCTGGTCAGGATACATCCAGAAGTACTGAAAAACAGAACCAATTGGGCAAAGGGAACACACCATCTTTCTGAATATGTGGCTGGATAAATTTGTATTTTGCGGCCGATTGGCAGGACCAACTTCTATTTATCTATCTGCAGCAGAGAAACTAGCCAGTGGTGGTCGTTTTCCCCTTGGCCGATACTTGTTAGGCTCTGTTTATCATCTCCTTCATCAAGTAGCCGAAAAGCTTTTGTTAGGCCAACCCATCGGCAACTTAGGAGGACCTTGGTGGTTCATCAACATGTGGCTCAGCATTCACATGCACAAATGTCTTGGATTTGACCTGTTCGCACAGCGCTTTCCCAGAGACATCGCCGAAGATTATGAGTTGGCTGTTGAAGAATCGGCAACTCGTCCACCTTTGAACTATGGTGAGGCTGCCATAGTCTTACCTGGTACTGTTGGCAATGAAGACCAGGTCAGCCGATTCTTCCAAACTCTTTATGTGGGCCTTGCCAAAGATCAACGGGCATGGATGCCTTATGAGGATCCAGAAACCAGATTCCTGCTCATGTTTCACCCTTCTGATGACGCCCTCAACAAGGACCATGACCTAATGATGGCAATTATCACTCCAAGAGCCATACCAGTGAATTTCTTTGGCAGTGGGAAGAATTCCAACCTCACTTACGAATTCTATAACCCATCGGCACTGGCTCGTCAACTAGCTTTTGGGCAGCTGCCGATTGGACTCTGCTATGCCGATGTGGTGAAGCCAAGGGAGATTATAACCAGCAGACTTGAGTGGATAAGAATAGCTCAGCTTCAGCCAAATGCTGATACATCAGACATTGATTTATCGGCATGGATCCCAGCCCTTTTCATTACTCAGATGTACAAGCAGTGGTGGGAAGAGTGGAAGGAACACCTGTTCTACACATCGGCTCTGACATACCACGACATGATCGATCGCAACTATAAGATCCCCGATAACATTGTAAGTCTTCAACCGATACCTTAGTTCTCTTGATGCTTTTATTCTCATCGGTAACTCACCTCCTTTTTGAACAGGTTGACAACCCGCCACCGACAGTCAGCAGAAGTGGAAAGCCGATCGAGCTCCTTCCATCAGGCACCGAGCTTGGCAACTCTAATACACCGGAACGTGCGTTTCAAGAAGGTGACCACCAAGTGATCAAAGACATCTCCATCGGTTGCCGCTGCTACCTTGGTGATGGGTATTTTAAACGCAAGCAGAAAAATCCGCAAGCGCACGGATACCGATGTAGCTTTCACCCGGGAGTATTCTAGAGTTTCGATTTTCCACAGGGAACGTGAGTGTAGTAATTAAGATTCAAGATCACCTAAGGATAACTATATAATTATTTTTGGTGGGAAGAGAGGAAGTTTCCTAAGAGTTCTCTAGTTGATCTAAGAATCAAGAATTACTTCAAAGATTATTTATTTCGGGACATCAGAACACTAACCACAGAAAGAGATGAGAAGGGGGCTAGGAAGCTCTGACTACGGTCCTACAAACACCGATCCGAACGAGGTGGAATACGTCGACCGTTAGGGCTGTCACTACTCTAGGGCTACCACAACAATCCGTAGGATTGGGTGCAATTCCAGGTAATCGCAAGACTAAACACCATGTCTAATCTATTAATTACTACTCTAGCGTTATAAAGACTAGAGCAATTGATGCATGTGGGAATCTAATAAATAACTTGAATGTAAATAAAAGTAATTAAAGAACTCAGGAATTATAAATTAAAGAACTTGGAGAACGATGAAGAACGAACCAGTTGCTGCAAAAGTACAATGTTGAGGAAGATCCGACAGATGTGGCTCCTCCTCCGCTCTCCACTTCTCTCTCCCTATTTTCTAGATTACAACTAGAACTAACTAGAACTAGAACTAGATGAACTAGAACTAGAACTAGATGAACTAGAGGGATCCTCTCTACTTGGATGAATAATTGAAACCCTAGCTTTGATTCTATAGAAGAGGTATGTTCTCCAGGGGCCAGGGGGTCTGCTTATATAGTCCTTCCAAATGAATGTGGGCCGTCGCATCAAACCGACATTAATCGCACGGTTTTCCTAAATCTCTTAGGTCGGTGGAGCATGATCTGCGAAGTTGACCCTGATTGGGCACTACAGGAGGGCGGGCGCCCTGGGCCAGGCCCCGTTCTGCCTCCGCTTCGTTCCCGTGGCTTCTGGAGTCTTCTAGATGATAGAAAATTGCCGCACATGTTAATATCTCTATGTAAACCCGACGTGTGGGCCTTTCCTTTGTATTTCCTGATAACCCCCCGCAGAAATAGACAAACTCCAAAACTTGTGGAATTCTATCAGATGAAACCCTAATTTTGGATGTTGGTTGCATATAGGTCCTTTTCCATGATTAGTTGACGGTTAAATGTGAGCATTAAGGACCGTCAACACTTGGCACAGGCTTTCAAGGTAAATTTCTGATTTCCTTTGCTTATACCGATTCTGTTCCATACTCACATAAATCTTTCAGGATACATCGGCTGCTACGGGAACCTCATCGGTAACTTTTATCTTCTAACAAGATTTTCATCAACATTCTTTCATATTTGGACTCATGAAATCTTGTTTATTATAACAGCAAACTGGCAAATCGGCAAAGGCCAGAAGTACCAAAACAAGTGTTGATGCCCCTCAGTCCAGTCAAATCAAGAGAAAAGGCCCCAAGAGTACTAAGTCGCAACCAAAGCGCCAAAAGACAGCACCGCATTCTCCTCCTCGTCCAGTATCACTGATTCATGTGGAATCATCCCCCTCTTCACTAGAATCCAGACACAGCAAGCACCGTCCCCTTCTCGATCAGCACCTCAGCCACAAGAAGCGCCAGCCGATGTGCTTGAGCAGACTGCCGATCCAGCGGATCTAATCATATCATCGGTTGTCCATTCAGAACAGACAAGCAATGCACCCCCTCAAGGTAAAATACTGACCATAAAATTATCGCCGATGAATTTATTTTTTCAAACTATAATCACTATCATTATTTCTCAGTTGATATCATTCCATCGGCAACTTGAGCCGACCAACCCATAGTACCAACGGCATCATTAAGCCAACGGCGTGAGATCGCTCTGAAGCAAGTAAGTCATCTAATCCCCATCTCTTTACCACTAGTACTTAACCATCAAATGACTTACTTTTATCTTCTTTCAGGAACAAGACTCCCCGGATAGCTTATTTTCCTTCGCCATCGAGATTTCCGTTGATGAGGGCGAGGAAGCAAGCTCCTCCCAAGCAATAGGGATCTCATCGGCAGAAATCAGAGCCAAACTAGAGGACCTGCTGGCCCTGTTACACCAAGACACTGCTCAATTGGTTGACGATTCCGATCCAGCCAAAGCTTTGTTCAAGACTCTTCGTGGCCAAATTCCTGTCGATGCCGAAGAGATTCTTTTCCAAGCTGCACACTTGGAAAGCCGTCAGCTCCAGTACCAAAAGGCTACCCAGTGTCTTGCCGATAGAGCCACCCATGCCCAACTCTTAGAGGAAGTAATGCAAGTGAAAGGCCTTGCCGATGAGAAACACAAGAGCATCGGCATCCTGCAGTCGTCAGGGGAGACACTGAAGCAGAAGATTTCTGACCTATCGGCAAGAAAGGAAGCCCTGCTAGCTGAGCTCAAGCAAGTGGAAGAGGCCATGTCACAAGCTCAGTAAGAAGAAAGCCAGTTACCCGATATGATCAAGACTCTTCAACAAGAACGAAACACCCAAGCTTGCAAGGCGCTACTGATGAAGAAGAAGCTAAAGCCAGTGGAAGGTTTTGCCGATGAGGACATCCTGGAGATAGAAGAAGCCGACCAAATCCACCTACGCGCCATATCAGCGATCCAAGCCTTGCTGAATGCATGAGCTCTTCATCATCTGCTTGTTTTGTTCTGCTCTTAGAAACTTTTGCTCATTCAAGCCCAGCCAATAGGACTGTTATCGGTACTTTTAAACACTATGCATGATCCCAGATACATTTATCCAGCCGATAGGAGTGTTATCGGCACTTAAGCTTTTATGCATCAACCCATATGCTTGGGTAATACTTCTTTAGATATTTTCCATTCAATGCTCTGGGAAATTCAACTCCTTCGAGAGTTTCCAAAATATAAGCATTACCAGGAGCATACTGATTTATCCGATAACGACATTCCCAATTAGGACACCACTTTCCAAACTTTGAACTTTTAGTCTCAATCGGTAAAATTAATTTCCATAGCAAATCTCCGTCGGAAACTCCTTAGCTTTTACCTTTTTATCATACCATCTAGCAACTCTCTTTTTATTCTCTTCTATACTTATCAAAGCTCTCAGCCGATGCCCTGCCAAATCGTCTAACTCATCTTTCATCAAAGTAGCATAGTCATCGGCAGCCAAATGATATTGAAAAGAGACCCACCTAGATCCAGTCTTAATTTCCCATGGCAACACCGCATCGTGTCCATATACCAACTGATATGGTGAAACTTTGGTCGATCCATGATATGTCATCCGATATGACCACAAAGCTTCATTCAACAAAGTATGCCACCTTCTAGGATTTTCCTCAATCTTTCGCTTGATGAGCTTAATAGTCCCTTTGTTAGATGCTTCGACTTGTCCATTGGCTTGAGCAGCATAATGAGAAGAATTCAACACTTTAATCCCCATACCGATTGCAAATTCATCAAACTCTCCCGATGTAAACATAGTACCTTGATCGGTAGTGATTGTTTGAGGAATACCAAATCGGTAAATAATATGCTCTTTCACAAAATCAATCATGTTAACCGATGTTACTTTCTTCAAATGAATAGCTTCAACCCATTTAGTAAAATAGTCAGTGGCAACTAGGATGAATTTATGCCCCTTGCTTGATGGCGGCTAAATCTGGCCGATTAGATCAATAGCCCATCCCCGGAACAACCAAGGTTTAATAATAGGATTCATAGCCGATGCGGGTGCCCTTTGAATGTTGCCAAATCTCTGACATCCTTGACATCCTTTGAAATATTTAAAGCAATCCTCAAGTATAGTCGGCCAATAATACCCATTTCTTCTGATCATCCACTTCATCTTAAAAGCCGACTGATGCGCTCCACACACTCCTTCATGGATTTCACCCATCAAGCTTTTAGCCTCATCATCACCTAAGCACTTGAGTGTTGGCGGTCCTTAATGCTCATATTTAACCATCAATTAATCATAGAAAAGGATCCAAATGCAACCAACACCTAGACTTAGGGTTTTATCTGACAGAATTCCACAAGTTTTGGTGTTTGTCTATTTCTGCAGGGGGTTATCAGGAAATACGGAAGAAAGGCCCACACGTCGGGTTTACATAGAGATATTAACGTGCCGCACAATTATCTACCATCTAGAAGACTCCAGAAGCCACGAGACCGAAGGGGAGGCTGAGAGGGCTCAGGCACTGGGCGCCCGCCCGACCTTACTGGGCGCCCGCCCTCCCCCCTAGACCAAACAGAGTCCAATTCGGGAACAACACTCCACCGACCTAATACTTCAAGGAAAACCACACGATCAATGTCGGTTTGATCCGACGGCCCAGATTCACTTGAAGGGACTATAAAACCAGACCTCCCTGGCCCCTGGAGATCATACCTCTTCTACAGAATCAAAGCTAGGGTTTCAATTCTTCATCCAAGTAGAGAGGATCCCTCTAGTTCTTCTAGTTCTACCTCTAGTTCATCTAGATCTAGTTCTAGTTCATCTAGTTCTAGTTCTAGTTCCTCTAGTTCTAGTTCTAGTTAGTTCTAGTTGTAATCTAGAAAATAGGGAGAGAGAAGAGGAGAGCGGAGGAGGAGCTGGATCTGTCGGATCTTCCTCAACATTGTACTTTTGCAGCATCTGGTTTGTTCTTCATCGTTCTCCAGGTTCTTCAACTCATAACTCCTGAGTTCTCTAATTACTTTTATTTACATTCAAGTTATTTATTGGATTCCCGCTTGCATCAAGTGCTCTAATCTTTGAAACATTAGAGTAGTAATTAATAGATTAGACGTGGTGTTTAGTCTTGCAATTACGTGGAATTGCACCCAATCCTGCGGATTGTTGTGGTAGCCCTAGGGTAGTGACAGCCCTATCGGTCGACGTATTCCACCTCGTTCGGATTGGTGTTTGTAGGACCGTAGTCAGTCCTTCCTAGCCCCCTTCTCATCTCTTTCTGTGGTTAGTGCTCTGATGTCCCGATATAGATAATCTTGAAGTAATTCTTGATTCTTAGATCAACTAGAGAACTCTCAGGAAACTTTCTCTCTTCCCACCAAAAATACTTATATAGTTATCCTTGGGCGATCTTGATTCTTAATTAGTACACTCACGTTCCCTGTGGAAAATCAATACTCTGGAATACTCCCAGGTGAAGGCTACATCGGTATCCGTGCGCTTGCGGATTTTTCTGTTTGCGTTTAAAATACCCAACAAGCTTTCTGGCGCCGTTGCCGGGGAACGGTAGCTGTGCTAGTTTCGAACCAAGTCGTCCGTGTATCCTTTTTCTTTTCCTTTTTTTACCATACTCACCTTATCATTTTCACCACACCACATGGATTTCACTCTAAGCATTAATGAGCATGGAATTTATTTCATAGCCACTTCATTTGCTCCATGCTCATATGCAACATCTTATCAATCCATTGGTCTCTCCAACATCACCACATTCGAGATCTCCAACCCCCTCATCCTTTCTATTTATAAAAACTTTAAAAGGGCGGTTGTCGATGCATATGTCTATAATAAATTTTGCAGATCTCGTTAAGTTGATATAGGTCAGCGTTGGAGGGGAAACCACTTCGCTGACATAAATTAATGGTTTCCCAAGGACAAGCTTAGTGTCCTAAAACAAGCACTGATCAGATTGTAACATGAGCTTTTAATTATTTGTAACATTACCTTGTGTGTTGAGCATATAAGGATAATTGTAAAAATATTCCTTCGGGTATTCTTGTCACTAACCTTTCCAGGATTGGAGCAAGAAGATCGGATGAATGACAAGCACAAGGAAAACTTTCAATATCGACCTTGGAAGTCCTGAGATAAACTCACATTGGAGACAAAGAGAGAGACACACGAAGGTTAACAATTTACACAAGGAAGACATAGCTCACAAGAGATGATCCATGGAGGGTGCCACAAACACGATGCGCAACCGCTAAGAAAGGAAAGCTTCCACTAGGTGATACTGTACCATCACTCTTCAAGTAAGGTAACATCTTAAAGTACTTGACTATCACTTTTATAAGCTTCTCCTTGGTTCTGACGTTCACATGAATAAAAGAGACAAACATGTATAATTTATAACTCTAGATTAACCAACCCATTCTATTCGACATGTTTAGTCCTTCTACCTTTGTGATCCCACACTCCTAATCATATGAACTAAAATGTTACACACTCAATCTTTGGAAGATATATATTATAAAAAAACAACATAAATATAGATAGATTATCTTTCCATTAGGTTGAGTGATCTGATCTGACGAATGTTTTAAATGCTACACTCATGATCTTATTATCCATCAACTGTGTCTTGCTCACTATGCTTAAGGATAGAGAAGAGCAAATACACTTTTGGTTCTGTTGGTGTTTTCCACTAACAGGGCCCATGCACTTGATCTCTGCCTTGTCTCTATGAGCAGGTACATTTCGAGCAAAATATGAAGGACTTTTATAACTCCCAGACTCCACCAAGTGAAGAACCTAGATCTACGAGCACAAACACACTGGAGACACTGGACACTCAGGCAATCACTGCCCTGAGATGCTTGAGGATGTAACTACTGGAGTAACCCCATTGTGGAAGTAATTACTGACCTTCTGCTGGTCAAGAGAGGCAATCCAGGATGTAACGTCATCCCGATCTCCATCGGCATGGTGAACTTCCCAGAAGCACTCTGCGACTTTGGCTCCAGCGTCAACATTATGCTCAGGGTACTCTATGAAAAATTCTTTACACATCCTTTCCTAGAAACAACCATGTGTTTGCAGCTTGCAGATCAGACACTAAGTTTCCCAAAGGGAATATTGAAGAACCTCTACGTCCGAGTTGGTACCTTATACGCTCCAGTAGACTTCGTGGTGATAGAGACTGATACTGATGAGAGGGCACCCATCATCCTAGGGAGGCCATTCCTGAACACCTCGGGAGCTGTCATCTACGCTAGTGCTGTCAAGATCAGTTTCTACATCAAGGGAAGGACGGAGACGTTTTCCTTCAAGAACAAGACTACACAAATCTCAGAGCAATCCTGACATGAAACAAGGAAGAGGACCAACAGGAGGAACAGGAACAAGCAAATGTGGACCAAGTCAGCAAAGATGGTCACTGCAGTTCAAGGAGGTCAAGATCGTCGACTTAAGTCACCATTCCTAACCAAAAAGGATGACCCAAGTATGCTAAGCATCCAGTGCTCCATTGATGGATACAACTTCCAGAAGATGCTTTGCGACACCGGGTCAGGTGTCAACATAATGACTGCCAGTCACCTATCAGCTCCTATTCGGAACCATGCCGCTAAAACCGACATACATTCAGCTCCAGATGATTTTAAGGTTATTGACATGGGAGAAGACAAGTACGATCCACCCATCATCCTTGGAAGACCGTTCCTCAGCACTGTTAAAGCAATCATCTACATTGGAACTAGAGAAGTCCACATGCACTTCCCCTCTGAGAAGGTACGCTACTATTTTACTGACCTTAACTATATAGTTAAAGACTCTAAGCAGGTCAGGACAAGAAGAAGACGACGCAACCGCAACCAGAGAAGGCAAATCATCAAGGACGGATGGGCGGACTACGAAGGAGAAGTAGTAAGGTCTGAAGACATACAGCTTGAACAGAACAGTCCTGAGGAGACCGTAGCACCGAGTCAGGTGTCGAGAGATAAGATAGTTATACACGAAGAGGAGACACCGCCGGAACCACCGACTACGCCATCCAGCGAATCCCAGGACGACTGAGAAGACGGAGAGTCCCGTTCGGAGGACTGAAAAACACCGAACGCCTTGCCAAAAGGTAAACTTGGTAGTTATCTTTTTCCTTTCAATTATTTAAAATAGTTTGCTTAGTTAATCAGGTTCATATCATCTGGAAAAGAAAATAAAAATGTTAAAAATAGTAAGCCCCATGTGTATATGCTCATGGCATAAAACCCATAAGTACATTCACTGTGGTGGCATAAAATGAAATAAATATATTCCTATCCTATAAAAATAAAATTATAAAAATAAATTTATGATCCTACTAAAGAGAATAACATTTATTGAGGAGGCTCAACATGATAAAGGCTAGATATTTATGCTAACACTTAACCAGTTCCACAAAGCTTTGTTGTCTATTTGAGCTCCACAGAATTCAAGGATCAAAGAAGACTAGCAGACGGAGGACATCCTAATCACTGTCAGGGTGCTGCCGACATTCAAATACGCCTCCGCCACCTGCTAGCTACATCAGAAGGAATTACGTCAAAACCCAGCTTGGGGGAGAGCAACCCCATTTATCCAGCTAAGTATTCTACTCACGTTTATACTTTACTCTAATAATAAAAAGATGCATAATCATAAAAACCCAAATAAAGATTTTGTGCTTATATATATCTTTGCTTAGTTTGCTAAATAAATAAATAAATAAAGTTTGCTATGAACCCTCATAATAAGCTCTCACATGGAAATGATGATTAGATGCTCTACCATGACTAGTTATCAAAATTGAAATCTCTCTCAAGTTTAGGCATGACTGTTATTAATTAAGATTTGCTCTAAACCTGAACTTGTGGGGAGAGTACTTGATCTAAAGTCTAAGTCGTTAACGGATATGATATGGAAAGGTTGAGCTGTTATTTATCTGTTCCTAGAGATGCTAAAATTCTGGAGAATTTATCTTTGAAAAATCTTTAAAATGTTGCATGATGAGTTCCTGTATGATGAGAGTTTAAATTCCTACCACAGCCATATATACATGCTTGCTAAACTTTGAGCCACACATTTACTTTACTGCTTATGAGCATTGAGTGTGGTCAAGCTGTGTAGACCCTTAGGAGCTTCTCATGTGGTTAAGTCAAGATTCACTTGCACGTTCACTCATACATGCTGCTTCTACTCCGGAAGTACGCATCCGCATATATCCATTTCCATCTCCAGAACCACCCAAAAATATTCTACTCCTAATCCGGGAGAGAATAGCCAAAAATATTTCTGTTTTTCTCCTGTGAAATAAATGCTCAAGTTATATTGTTACTACCACTTGCTATATTATCTCATGAGATGAGTGCTCTAAAAAAAGAGAGAAGTAAAAGAAAAAAAAGAGATACGAGGAAATAAAAAGGGGCAAGTGCCCGGAACCTCGAAAGAAAAGAAAAAAGTGAGACGAGAGGTAAAAATGGACAAGTGTCCGACAGTAGAATTAGGGGTACAAGATAACCACCTGAGAGTAAAGAAAAAGAAAATATAGAGCATCTCATTCTCCTCAAAAAGTTTCAAAAGAGAAAGAAAGGTATGTATCCCCTCAAAAGAGTATAAGTAGAATTAGACTTTCACCATTGTTATCACCATCATTACCATACACCATTCATTCGCCACACATGCACATCTTGATTTGACTTATTGACTTATTCTTCTGGATCCATGGTTTGACTATACAATACATGTCTTGTAAGTATGTATACTTTATCTCCCACCTATGAGCTCCAGATATTAAAGCCTTATTAGAGTAGGGTGAGAGAGAAGGCAATGCCACTATGCTTTATACCATAAATACTACAGATTTTGAGAGAAGGCGTATACCATCACTGCTTTGGTAAGGATCCAGAAATACCACAAAAGAGAGACTAGAGAGAGTCATACAAGGAATCTCTGAGTTTTATTTGAAAATCTGCAAAAACTCCAGAGCTATAGTTAATCGAAGAACAAGAGACATGGTGCTTGACTAGACTGTTCTATCTTTTAACTACTCAAGACAGAAGTGACGGTTACAAGTCCCATGGTGAAAGGTAAATGAGTAAGTTTTAAGTCTTAACAGTTTACTCTAACCAGAGATAAGATCTTGTTTAAACGCATGTATATCTTTAAGGCATGAAACCACTGCAGAAACTCTTGAGTTCATCTTTGCTCAGGGACGAGCAAAGGTTAAGCTTGGGGGAGCTTGTTGACGGTCCTTAATGCTCATATTTAACCATCAATTAATCATAGAAAAGGATCCAAATGCAACCAACACCTAGACTTAGGGTTTTATCTGACAGAATTCCACAAGTTTTGGTGTTTGTCTATTTCTGCAGGGGGTTATCAGGAAATACGGAAGAAAGGCCCACACGTCGGGTTTACATAGAGATATTAACGTGCCGTACAATTATCTACCATCTAGAAGACTCCAGAAGCCACGGGACCGAAGCGGAGGCCGAGAGGGCTCAGGCACTAGGCGCCCGCCCTACCTTACTGGGCGCCCGCCCTCCCCCTGGACCAAACAGAGTCCAATTCGGGAACAACACTCCACCAACCTAATACTTCAAGGAAAACCACACGATCAATGTCGGTTTGATCCGACGGCCCAGATTCACTTGAAGGGACTATAAAACCAGACCCCCCTGGCCCCTGGAGATCATACCTCTTCTACAGAATCAAAGCTAGGGTTTCAATTCTTCATCCAAGTAGAGAGGATCCCTCTAGTTCTTCTAGTTCTACCTCTAGTTCATCTAGATCTAGTTCTAGTTCCTCTAGTTCTAGTTCTAGTTCTAGTTAGTTTTAGTTGTAATCTAGAAAATAGGGAGAGAGAAGAGGAGAGCGGAGGAGGAGCCGGATCTGTCAGATCTTACTCAACATTGTACTTTTGCAGCATCTGGTTCGTTCTTCATCGTTCTCTAGGTTCTTCAACTCATAACTCCTGAGTTCTCTAATTACTTTTATTTACATTCAAGTTATTTATTGGATTCCCGCTTGCATCAAGTGCTCTAATCTTTGAAACATTAGAGTAGTAATTAATAGATTAGACGTGGTGTTTAGTCTTGCAATTACCTGGAATTGCACCCAATCCTGCGGATTGTTGTGGTAGCCCTAGGGTAGTGACAGCCCTATCGGTCGACGTATTCCACCTCGTTCGGATTGGTATTTGTAGGACCGTAGTCAGACCTTCCTAGCCACCTTCTCATCTCTTTCTGTGGTTAGTGCTCTGATGTCCCAATATAGATAATCTTGAAGTAATTCTTGATTCTTAGATCAACTAGAGAACTCTCAGGAATCTTCCTCTCTTCCCACCAAAAATACTTATATAGTTATCCTTGGGCGATCTTGATTCTTAATTAGTACACTCACGTTCCCTGTGGAAAATCGATACTCTGGAATACTCCCAGGTGAAGGCTACATCGGTATCTGTGCGCTTGCGGATTTTTCTGTTTGCGTTTAAAATACCCAACATTGAGCAAAACTCCATCTATCGTTCGATAATATAATTCTTCTCCAAGGAGCACATACTTGGTAGCCTGAAACCTAACACGCCTCTCAACCTTTTTAGATGGATCTTTTAAGTGACCAATGATTTCTTTTCTCCAATCATCGACACTGATTGCCGATAACGTACTTAAGACAGGCTAATATGTAGGCGACCGATTAGCTTCTTCATTATGTAGGCGAGGAACATGCTCTAATCTAAAATCCTTAAACTCCTTCAACAATTGCAAGCTCTTTTCATAATAAGTTATCAAAACTTCACTTCGGCACTCATAAATCCCAGCCAATTGATTTATAACAAGCATAGAATCGCCGAAGATCTCAACAGCATCAGTATGAACCTCTTTTAATAATTCCAATCCCTTGATTAGAGCTCGGTTTTCGGCTTGATTATTTGTCGACGTGGCAATAATCGGGAAAGAAAACTTGTACTTCTTTCCTCGAGGAGAAATTAGCACTACGCCGATTCCTGCCCCCCGGTCACACGTGGATCCATCAAAGAATAGCGTCCAAGGAACGATCTCCAAAGTTTCTACTACACCGCAATGCTGAGTCACCAAATCGGCCATAATCTGCCCTTTAACTGCCTTAGCCGATTCATAGTGTAGATCAAATTCTGACAGTGCCAAAATCCATTTGCCGATTCTACCACTCATAATCGGCATAGATAGCATATACCGGACTACATCATCTTTGTATAACAGTGCATTCGGCCGATAGCAGATAGTGCCTCAATTTGACACATGAAAAGTATAATCATAAACATAATTTTTCAATTGCCGAATACCTTGTCTCAGCATCAATCAATCTTCTGCTCAAATAATAAATCACACGTTCTTTTCCTTCAAATTCCAGAATTAGAGCTGAACCGATGACCATTCTATCGGTAGATAAATACAATTTGAAAGGTTTTCCTTGCTGAGGTGGAATTAGAACTGGAGGGTTTGTCAAATAATTCTTGATTTCGTCTAATGCCGATTGTTGCTCTCTTCCCCACACAAACTCTTGATCGGCTTTCAACTTAAGTCAAGGAATAAAAGCACGAATCTTACCAGACAAGTTAGATATAAATCGCCTGATAAAATTTATCTTGCCGATCAGAGATTGGAGTTCAGTTTTGTTGGTGGGAGCAACTATTTTGTTAATAGCGTCAATAGACCTCCTATTAATTTCAATTCCTCTCTGATACACCATGAAACCAAGAAATTGCCCTGCCGATACATCAAATGCACATTTATTAAGATTCATCTTTAAACCATGTTTCCTTGTACACTCCAACACCTTTCGCAGATCGGCAAGATGCTTTGTGAAATCTCCAAACTTAATCACCACATCATCGATATAGATTTCCACCAGCTTGCCGATGAACTCATGAAAGATAAAATTCATAGCCTCTGATAAGTAGCACCAGCATTTTTCAAGCCAAAGGTCATGACTATCCATTCGAACAACCCAACATGACCAGGACATCGAAATGCGGTCTTTGGAATATCTTCTTCAGCCATGAATATTTGATTATATCCTGCATTGCCATCCATAAAGCTAATGATCCGATGTCCAGCTGCAGCATCAACTAGCAAATCGGCAACTGGCATTGGATAACCATACATCGGCGTAGCCTTGTTAAGATTCCTGAAATCAATGCAGACACGAAGCTTCCCATTTTTCTTGTAAACTGGAACAACATTGGAAATCCATTTGGCATACCGACATTGCCGAATAAATTTAGCTTCGATAAGTTTGGTTATTTTGGCCTTAATATCAGGAAGAATATTAGGATTGCATCGGTGAGCTGGCTACTGATGCGGCCGAAATCCAGATTTGGTAGGTAACCGATGTTCAACGATAGATCGGTCTAAACCAGGCATCTCAGTATAATCCCAAGCAAAGCAATCTTTATATTCTTTTAACAAATCGATTAATTGTTGCTTACACTCAGAATCTAACTTAGCACTAATAAAACTAGGCCTTGGCCTATCACCATTATCTATATCTACTTCCACTAAATCATCGGCCGATGTAAACCCCTGGCCTTATTTTCCATCATCGGTAAACCTATCCATTAAAACTCCTCATCAGAACTGACTGCTTGGATCGGTGAAATTTCATAATCGGCAACCTTAAGAAAATCCTTCTCCCAAATCTCTCCTGAAATGCATCTGGTCCTTTCATAAGTGTCTGCTTCGGCCGATGCAACGACATATGAAGAATCTCCTGGGACAATTTCAATCTTGTCACCTACCCACTGAACCAAGCATTGGTGCATTGTATATGGGATACAACAATTGGCACGAATCCAATCTCTCCCCAACAACAAATTATAAGTACCCTTGCCACTAATGACGAAGAAAGTTGTCGGCAAGGTATTGTTGCCGATGGTCAACTCAACACATATAGCCCATTTGACTGGACACACATTCTCTTCAAAATCTTTTAGCATCATATCGGTCTTGGTCAAATCTTGATCTCCTCTCCCAAGCTTCCGATAGACTGCATACGGCATAATATTGATAGCAGCGCCACCATCAACAAGTATATTAGTCATCGGCTGCCCATCAACCCTGCCTTTGATAAACAAATCTTTAAGATGTTGTCTCTCATCATCAGCGGGCTTTTCAAAGAAAGCCATCATCGGATCCAGAGCCAACTAGCTATCTAATCGGGAAAATCTGCCTCCAAATCATCACTGAAAGGCGCATGGATCTCCATCGGCAACATAAACACCATATTAACATCTGCTGATGGCCCTTTCCCTTTAGGATCTGATTGCTGCTGATCTCCAGACTTGGCAGAATTCTCTTCTCTACTCAACTCTTTTCGTCTTTCCTGCTGCAGCCTTCTTCTCTGTGTCCTAGTTAATCCCTCTGGACACCATGGAGGAAGTTATGGTTGTCTAACCGACTGACGACGATTTTCCCTTGACTCCACTCGATAAGTATTAGCATCTCTGCAAAATATGAACTCGTCGGGAACTCGTGCATGCCATCTCCTCAAGCTCCTCTTGGTTTCTAGGAAAATACCCAACATGCTCACCCAGCCTGTCATGCACACTGAGTCTACCCCCAGCCGATCATGAACTGAAGCCCTTCCCCTAATCGGTCCATTAAAACGCCGATCATCGTTCTGATACTGCCGATTTGGTCTATCATACCGATCATAACCATTGCACTCAGGGCAGTCTCTAACAGTGGGTAGCTTGATGTTTTGCTCCCAACAGTGGATGAAGAATGGGCAGTTCCAATGATCTTTATGCCGATTCCACTCTTGTCGGCGTCTTTCTTCTTCCCGACGACGATCCTCCTATTGGCGCCGATACCGATCTTCACGCTACTGCCAGGTCTCCCGATGCCTTCTGTGAGTAATCACAATGCCAGATCGGGGAGGCCTTCCTAAGCTGGTTCCTTCCTGGATCAAACCCTTGCCTTTAGCATCATCGGTGGTGATCTGATGCTGAGGATCTACTGATGCGTTCCTTTCAGCTGCCTCTGATGTCAAGACTTTAGTCTTTCCCTTAGCATCCAACATATTCGTAGGGAAAGGATGTTGGTCAATCTTCATCAGCTTTTGAGCTTTAGAGCTATCAAACTTAATTCTCCCAGACTCTATAGCCGATTGCAGCTGTTGCCTAAAAACCTTGCACTCATTTGTACTGTGAGATGTTGCATTATGCCACTTGTAGTACTTAATCTTCTTTAATTCCTCTGCCAATGGGATCACATGATTGTGTGACAACTGAATCTGCCCCTCCTGAAGCAGAAAGTTGAATATCCTATCAGCTTTTGTGATATCAAATGCAAACTTCTCTAGTTCTTTATGCCCAAAAGGGCAAGACATCTGCTTCTTGTTCTTTACCCACTCTGCCAAGCCGATGACTGGTTCTTCATCAGAATCTGAACTTGTTGCCTCATCGACAAATGACACCTTTTTGTTCCACGCTCTCTTAGGTTCAAAAGCTTTGATATCTTGGTCAAAAATCCTTTGCACTAAATGACTCAGACTTTCAAACTCCTAATAAGCATAATTGTCCCTGATATGTGGCAACAATCCTTGGAAAGCCAAATCGGCTAGCTGCCGATCGTCTAGAACCAGACTATAACATTTATTCTTGACATCTCGCAACCTTCGCACGAAGCTTTCAACCGATTCATCATTGCGTTGCTTCAGCCTGACTAAATCGGTAATCTTCTTCTCATGAACTCCACAAAAGAAGTATTTATGGAACTGTTTTTCTAGATCTGCCCATGTGATCACTGAGTTTGGAGGTAATGAAATAAACCAAGTAAAGGCCGATCCAGACAAAGATGATGAGAATAAATGAACCCTTAACTCATTTCTATTAGCAGCTTCCCCGCACTAGATGATGAACCTGTTAACATGCTCCATGGTTGACGTGTCATCCTGTCTAGAAAATTTGGTGAAATCTGGCACCTTGTACCGATTTGGAAGCGGGATTAAGTCATACGTAGGTGGATATGGTGTCCGATAAGAGTAAGTGTTGATTTTGGGTTTTATCCCAAATTGATCTCTCATCACCTCAGCTACTTATCAGCCCAATAAGCATTGGCATCTTGCCGATGAACTGGCTGTGGATCTGGCACCTGCTGATAAGCTTCCACGTGTCTTTATGGTGCACGATCTCTAGGGAACATAGGATTAACCATTGCGTGTTGACCTTCAACTTGCTGACCAAGATTCATCGGCTGGTTAATCAACCCTTGATTCTGAGATCCAGGGTGCATTGGTCCCTGTTGAAATCCCATAGCCTGATGATTCTGCTGAGGCATCTATGGAAAGACAAACTTCCCTGTCCATCCATTATTAACGTTCATCGGCGTAGGCCCTGCCGATGACTGATAATTGGGCATCATATTGAATTGACATACCCTGGCTGTGTCATAAACCTCTGCTGCGTCGGCATGGGATCTGCCGATGCATTAGGCATTTGGAACTTTGGTATTTGAGAATTTCCAGTAAAGGGTCTTGCGGTGGTAGTTGTGGAATAGTGAGGATTCTGATTCACCAACGATCATGGGGGTGCTGATGTCATAGGAGCCTTGCCCGTCGTATCAGCCACTTGAGACGTTCCAAAAATTTTTGCCATAAATTCTGGGGGCATACCATATCACCACCAATTGGGAGGAACAGACCCTGACATTGCCGATGCCAATAAATCTATAGCAAGTTTGACTTGTCCCTCTAATGTTGATGGATTAGTCGTCATCGGTGTAGATTGCGCATTAGTCATCCCTAATGTGCTTGGAGGAGACGTAACTTCTGTACCCGCAACGACCGTAGTAGCCGATGGAGCCGTAATCAATGATGACCCTGGCTGATGATAGGCAGGACCCACATAAGATGGTGGTACTTGTCCTTCTTTGAAAGTTCTAGCCAGAACATTGAAAACTGTATTGGACAGTACACTAGATTGATTGATCAGAGCACGATTGACAGCACTATCAACCATCTCTTGCAGTTTACCAGGATTGGCTTCAAAAGTAATTTGCCGAGGCATCGGCAATGCTTCCTTTTGGATCACCTCACCACTCCTGTTGATACTGATGGATTTCAAGCACAGCTGCTTATAGTCCTCCATAGCTTTTGCCATAGCTTGCTTTTGTTGATCTCTGAGATTGTCTTCCGTCACGGGGATGACGTTCTCCAAGTCGAAATCGGTGTTCGACATGTTGATCTCGATATTGAATCTCCGTCCCACTAGGCGTGCCAAAAGATGAGTTGGTGCAAAAGTAGATCTGCAAACACAAAGGGCTAATAACCGATTTAATGTTAAGGCATGCCAGCCGATTTGACCTTACAATTGACAAAGGTGATAACTCGAATACTTTGGTCCCGACAACAGCGATGCGCTCAGATGTCACGGCCAAGAGGTATTCACGCGGAACTCGAGAACTCGCCGAGATTAACTCGATGAATTCCTAAGAACTCGTAGGTAAAAGGAAAATATGCAGGTTGACGAAGTCGTTGAAAAAACTAGATGCTGGAATAGATGTAAAAACTTGTGTTTGATTGTTTGTGTATATCCATTACATTGCCACGGGGTCCACATTTATACCCTGTCCAAAGGTGTTACAATTAGACACGACTAGGACTCGAATTCCAAATTGAACGGAATCCGTATACAAAGCAAACTCTAATAACTATGGAAAACATTAAATCTTTTTCCATAACCAATCGGTACACCACCATGAGTCGATCGACAACCCCTGTGCCCTTCTCCATGACCATCGGCAAACCACCTCTCATAGCCATCGGCAACCATCAGCACCAGTCATCGGCACCTATCACCACTCCTGGACTTGGCCATATCCTATCGTTTTCTCGTCGGCACCAACCCTCATCGGCAACTCTTCTGTAGACTAGTCACCACTTTTCTGTCTGCCGATCTACACCTCATTAACTCCAGATACGCGCCCAAAGATACGTGTCCAAAAACGGTGTCAACACTAGGAGTAGGGTTTATCTCTATTTCTAGTGATGACGGTAGTAAATATCAACAAGCATTTTTGGCACCGTTGCCGGGGATGGGATAATAAACTTAGGATATATTGATAACATATATATGCATGGATAAAGTTATATTACCATTCAATTTCTACTCAATCAGGTTCACCCTTCATCGTTATCATTTTCTTATCTTATGCAGGGTGATAAATGAATGGTTTTGCTCTTCCAACAAACTTTACTAAAGATCCAGAGAAACTCCTTAGGAAGAAGAAGTTTGTAGAAGCAAGGGACAAAACTGAATCACCATCAAGAACACCCTCTGTTGCTCAAGCTAGCTCTTTAGAGGAGCCAGCTATTGACAGTCCTTGACGCCTATTTTATACCATCAACTATTGCTCAATATAACATGATATCAACCATAAAGCATAATTGTAGGTTTTGATTCTAACGAGTAACACGAGTTTTGGTGTTCTCACTTGTTTTGTAGGAAAATGCCATTTTCCATGAAATAAAAGTATGTCAATTGATGATTTCAACTGCACCATTACAACGGGCTCGTCGAGACAATCAAAACAGACATATCATTTGCTATATTGGAGTCCAGAGTGAAAAGATATTAATTTTACAAATAAAAAAGAATTACCACTAATGGGCCCCACGCCGAAGCAAGGGCCATGACGTGAGAAGAGGCTCATATGGCATGACAGAGGCCCAAGAGAGGCACCCCAAGCTGCTCCCTTGAGTGGGCTCAAATGAGGGATGATTGGAAAGCCCAAGTTGATGTATAATAGCCCAACCGAGCAAACGATGGAAGAATTAGTCCCACATCGTCTGTCTAGCAGAGGTGGGAGGCTTTTCTAGACTATAAATAAAGAGGTAGACCCCCCCCCCTCCCTGAGAGCACCACATTATGGAGATGTAGAGGCATCCCTCGAATGGATAACCTCTCACCTCTAGAGAATTAAGGCTAAACATTCCAATGTAGTAGATTAGTTCTAGTTGAGAGTTAGAGAGAGTGGTGCTACACCTGAGTTCCGGATGAGTCTTCTAGAGCAGTCTTTAGAGGAGTCATCAGAGTTCTGGTATATCTTTTTATCTTTTCTTGTAAGACTTATGCTTTAATATATTTTATCTTCTCTAGCTATATTTATGCATTACATTTGATTGGTTAGTATAGTTGTTATACTTTATCATAGGATCTCCACCCGCATCGGGTGCTCTAGTTATTAATTGTGACTAGAGTAGTAATTTGTAGTAGAGACATGGTGTCTAGACTATAGGTTACCTGATATTGCACCCAGTTCTACGGATAGTTGTGGTAGCCCCAGGTGGTGACAACCCTGACGGCCAACATATTCCACCACGTTTGGATTGGTGTTGTAGGACCATAGTTAGAGCTTCCTAGTCCCCTTCTCATCTTTCCGTGACTAGTGTTCTGATGTCCCAAAGTGTTATTGTGTGATTGCTTTACCTACCATGATTTGGTTGTTATAGAACCTTAGTAAAAGATAAGTATTTAGGAACCTTAAACTCTCCCGTTGTTCTCTCACTTTAGCTATCTATTGTTTTATCATAGAATTTTCTGGTGTGTGTCATATATGCATAATTCCTATCAACTATTATTTACCCCTACTTTTGTCTAGTTGGTGTATTAGTTAGTAGATACATGATGGTGAACTACCAATATCTTTATCCATTGTTTCCTAGTTGTAAAATATAAATAACGATACCTGGAATACTCCCGGTAAAATGGTACAATGGTTTTCTGTGCGCTTGCGGAATCCTTCATATTTTAACTGTGCATAAGAAATACCAACAAGCATTTTTGGCGCCGTTGCCAGGGAGGCAAAGGGCATAAAGATTTTGATAATGATTTTCATATCTGCTAATTTAGTGTACCACTAGCTTTAGTAGGATTACCCGTTTGTTGTGTTGAGTGTGGAATAGACAGGACATCAGATGACGCTTCGACCTTGTAACAAGATTCCACAAGATTGAAGAACCCAGGGTGCTTGAACATTCAAGATCCATCATTCTGGAACCCTGCAATCTCATAGGTTTGTGTATACACATATATATTATTTATTCTAACCATGTGTAGATTGGAGAAAAGGTCATCGTCACAAGAATACAACCCTCATCACATGTGATAGATATTTACGCTATGCCACTCATCCCAGTTGTGCATCATGGTAAGTGTGATCAAGGTGAGATAGTCTTACTCATGGGCTTTAAACCTTATGAGTAGTTATAATTTTATTTTCCTACATACCATTGCATGTTTACTTTGAATCATCCATGCATCCACTTCATTTAGTTTTCTCATCCACATCATGTTAGTTCCTTGCATGCATACAATTCATCTACATCTAAAAATATAACAATATTTCTCAATACGATCATACTCTATAATCACTATTGAGTAAATCTCTATAATGCTCTCATGCTACCTTTGTTTGCTATAGTATGCATAAGCTTTGAAGTAGTTTCATACATCTCTTAAATGAAGCATGGTGCTGATTTTTAAATTAAGCATGGTGCTTAGGTTAAAATGCCTTCTTGAATCAAATTAGACATGGTGTCTAGGTTGGTTTTTGAGCTGATAGTATAATATAGTAGATATTGGAATATTTTTGTTGGACTAACCCATGTAGGAAAATCTCAAATATAAATTGGGACAGTCTTGAGATGAACTCATACTGGAGATGAAGGGAGACACAACTCACGCGTAGCCAAGTAGAAAGGAGGGTGCCAGAAAACATGATCCATGATCAAAGCACTCGCTCCACAAAGTTGCATTCTCTTCTCAACCACTAATTATTAGGAATCAAGAAAAGATTGTCAAGAGAAAAGCATGCAACGTTCCACACTCTCACCTCTGAGGTGGAGAAGCTGAGACATGAGGAAGAGAATGTCGACTCCTCTAGATGATCCAACCAAGTTCTTCCTCATCACGCCACACGCTGGTTTGCAATCTCTAAATTTACTATTACATTATTTCTATGAGTTTGAGTTGATCCACAATGCCTATATTTAAGAATCAAAACATAAGTTAGAAAAATAAAAACAATCCTTTTGAAATAAGTAATTGTGAATAATAAATGTGCTATGCTAAGTATGTTAAAACAATTTCTTTTCTAGCATAGGAAGTGACCCTTAGCTTTGTGTTACAACAATGCCCTTGTCATTAGTTGTATACTCCTTCGGGTGTGTCTTGTCCACTAATGATTCATAGGGATAAAATAATAAGAAGAGCTAAAGGTCCAAGCACAAATAAGACTGAGAACAGATAATGGCAAGAAAGGAGTACAACAAAGGAGACAAGACAGCTAAGCAAGGAAAGTTTCCACAAGATTTTACGGCTTCAACATGCTTCAATACTAAAGGTAACATCTCTTGGTAAGTGATAATCACTTCCAAAATATCCTCCTTGTTTTTGGCACTCACATAAGTAGTGAGTCAAACATGCTTTGAGTTACAATCTCATTTGATTCAATCTAATTAGCTCATCATGTTTAGTTCTTTCTTCTTTATGCTTGTTCCTAAGAATCACTTTCTTGATCTTGTAGTTTTTAATTCAATAATCTGAAATATTGCACATCCTATCTTTGGAAGATGATAGTCATAATTATGAAATTAAATGCATAGATAGAATATCCTTCCATAATGTTGAATAATCTGATCGACAAAGTGTTTTAATGCTACAAGCTTGCTAATCATTGTTCCTATCACCCATGTTTAGATTGAGCAAAACACATAAACATCAACCTTATCTTGTTCAATGTGCCAAAGGCTAGAGTTTAATGAATAACCCTTTTGGTTCTGCTGGTGTTTTCCCACCAACAGAGCCCATGCACTTGATCTCTGCCTTGTCTCTATGAGCAGGACACACTTTAGTCAACTCCCAGAGAATCCTACAAGTGAAGATCCTAGACCTATGAACATGCACACTAAGCGAAGATGTTGCTAGCTCCCAGAACTAGTGATTGACTCCAACCCGTTGGAGAAGCAATAAACATAGGTGACACCATCTCAAGAGGTGCAACTATCATGGTCTCCATCTTTGGGACCAGATAAAGCACCTAAGAATTAACAGGGTAAGAGGTCCTGTTCGGAGGATTTAAAATCACCGAACGCCATGCCAAGAGGTAACTTGGTATTTATCTACATTTTCCTTTAAGCATATTTTTTCTTAACTACACTAGTAGTTGCATCTTTATTGTTTATGCATTAGAAAAGAAAATAAATATGTATTGCATTGCATTTAGAAAACTACTAAGCCCCATGTATTTAATACGTGATGCAACAGCTTACATACTTATCTACTGTGGTGGCACAAAAATAAGTTTTAGCATATTTATTTTCCTGTCTGCATACTATAAATATGAAAAGTATAAAAATTATATTGGTCCTGCTAAAAGATAAATGGGTATAAGAAAGTTCTAGAATCTCAAAGCTTAGAGGTTTATTACTAACGCTTAATGAGTTCCACAAGCTTTGTTGTCTATTTGAGCTTCATAGGCTTCAAAGGATCAAGAAGAACTAATAGGCAGAAGGACATCCTATGCCCTGTCGGAGTACTGTTCACATGAGGTAAGTGTTGTTTCTAACAGCAAGTACCTATGATACTCCAGGAGGATCAGTACGTCTTCACTGTCCGTCTACAATCTTAACAGACTATGTTAGCATCCAGCTTGGGGGAGAGCAACCCCCGTACACCGAGCTAAGTATTCCTTACTCACTTATCTATTTATTCCTAGTGCGTTATGACAAGATAAAAAGATGAATAATCTTAGAAACCCAATAAATGTTTTATCTTTCATAATTAATCTTGCTAGGAGAGCTTCTAATGAATAAGTTAAGATAAACCTCTAGAATTAACTCTTATATGGAGATGATGAATAGTTGGGCTCTACCGTAATTCCTTGCAAGTACCTAGTTTTCAACCTTGTACTCTCTTGAGTTTTAGGCATAACTGTTTAGACTTAAGATTTGCTCTGAGCCTAAAACTTGTGGGTAGCAAATGCTTGATCTAAGTCTAGGTAGTTGACGAATATGATATGGGAAGGTTTTAAGCTGCTATCAATCTTGCTCCTCTAGAGAATTTTATTTTGAAAATCTTAAATTGCTACATGATGAGTTCCTTTATGATGAGAGTTTTAAAGTTCCTACCACAGCCAATTACTCATGCTTACTAGATTAGAAAACCCTCGACTTATATTTCAACCTATAAGCATTGAGAGTAGTTAAGCTATGTAGACCTATGGAACTAGTCATGCAGTTAAAGTCAATATTATGTGCTCTCCATCTACTGATCTTAGCTACTTGTGTCCTCAGAGGTATGCAACCACTTTCATCCACCACATCTTAGCTACTATCAATCATACACCACCAGTATGAAGGTCCAAGACCCATGGGTGAGTTAAGTCAGGGAAGAGGAAGAGGGAGGTATCTGTAATATCGTAAACCCAAAATACGAGCTTTTTTTAAAAAAATCCCGCATATAGTTTTTAGGTCTAACTCGATCCTTACCCGCTAATAAAACATTGCATTCATATATAATTTTTTGTAGGCAAGTGCTTTTGTTTGTGAGTCGGTGTGGAGTTGAGTCTTGTTTGGAGTTTGGAGTGCACAAATCCGTAGCAAAGTCTTCTTGAATCTTTGTTGAGCCTATCTCAACGGCGAAGCAGATTCCTTCTCAACCCTTTCATTGGAGTGCTACTCAGAACTCCTTCGGATCTTTTTCGACGACATCTCTAGTTTTGTTCAATCTCCTCCCAAACTCCTTTCAAAAATTCCCTTTCAAATTCCCTAAGTCATAATTTCACAAATAGGAAATCTTTTTGTTCTCTTGGGCTACAACTCTTTCTCCTTCCCTCCCTCTCGGCCCAGCAGGTGCCCACCAATCCTCCTCCCCTTTCTCCCTTGTGCAAACCCAACCAGCCCAACTCGCCCCTCTCCGCTCGGCCCAGCGCCTTCTCCCCTCAACTCGTGGCCCAGCCAGGCTGGCTTACCCACCTCCCCTTCTTTGTGATTGGCCCACGCATACAAGAGCGTCACCAGCCGAAGGCCTAGAGCCATGCCTGCCCCGCATCCCAACCCTAGGAGCCATGCCCTAAGCCTCCCTGGTGCCACCACCACCGATAGGGAGTGGATACCCATGCTCACGCCTGCCCTGTTCCCCTCAATGTCTGTGCTGATGCCCACCATGTGCCCAGCCGTGGTACGAAAGCTGAGGATCACCATATATGTCCGTGAAGCCCTAGCCATGGAACCCTATAAGAGTAGCAGCCGACTCCCATCCTCGATCTTTCGCCATGACATCACCACCCTCCTCCTCTACTCTGATCCCAACCTCTGCAGCCGCAGTGACCTCGACGTCGAGCTCAGCTCCATCTCTAGCCTAGCCATGCCCTACCTCTGCCACCTCATCGAGCCACCGCCATGCCTTCTCCATCTATGAGGGTGCCGACCGTGATCTCCATCTCCAGTCACGACCACAACCATCCTCGTCGCCAAGACACGCCTTCACCTTGGCTGCGTCCATGCGGACATGGACATGTAGAGCTACTCTATAGGAGCACCATCACTATTAGCCCACGGCATCCATGGCCACACCCCTAGATCTCGCCATGCCATCTGCCGAATGCAGAGAACCCTGATGCCACCGTGACGCAACATCCTTAGCCATGGCTATGCCCTAGAGCCTGTGGTTTCGTGTTCCCCAACCTCTTCCTTGCTATGAGCCACTAGAGGCTCGTCCGCCTCACTGTGCACCACTGCACATCTTCTCCGAGCATATGTGACCACACCATGACAGCTATCCTCGATGCCCTAGCCTGCCTCTACATCGAGCCTCGTCACTGAGTCGACCGTGGCTCCAAGCTCACCACGGTCACCACCCTCGTGGTGTCATCACCTTTGCTCTAAGCTCAGTACCGTGACGTCGAGCCCTCCTCATCGCCAACACCATCACCTAGGGCATCATGGTTGAGCCCCGGCCCTGTCTACACGACGTCGTGTGTGGACCCGTTGTGACCACGACAACCTCGGCATCCAACTCCATCCTTGCTAGAATGTGCAGCAATAACAGCACCATCTCATCGGAGCTCATCAGCTGCCGCCGGTGAGCCACCAACGCCCATGTCCCCTCCTTTCCCCTTCTTGTTTCACCTTGTTGAGATCAACCTTCATGCTGCCATTCTATCAACATCACAGGGAAGTCACGACTGCCGTCTATGTTGACCATGATCACAGCAAGCTATAGCCCGGCGATCCCTACGTCAGCTACTCAGCAAGGGCAACTGTGCACCCTGCGAGCATATCCTAGCCTATTGTCTATTGATGGTAGATAAGTACTCTTTTTAACTGTCAACATAGCATGAAAAAGAACTAAAATCAGAATATCATTTAGTTATAGGGGTTATCATTAACATAATTCCACAAGTTTTGCTGATTGTATATTTCTGTAGGGAGTTATCAGAATAAGAGCAAAAGGAGGTCCACATGTCAGATTTACATAGAGAGAATATGTAAATATCAACTCATGAATACTCTAGAAGACACGAGAAGGTGACCCTACAATGTGGGGCCCCCTGGCAGCCAGCTAGGGGCGGGCGCCCCACATGTCAAGGGCGGCCACCTAGCCAGGTGGACCAATGAGGAGCTACCTTGTGGATCCTACCTCCACCGCCTTTGAGAAGTAATCTTGCGTGTATGTTTAAGTCGGTTTGATCCAAGGGTTGTGGTGCTTCCTAGGGGGCTATAAATATGACCCTAACACCCCTAGAGTGGAGGGAATTCATTATTATTCATTAATCTCTAAGGAATTCAGAATTAGATAGAGAGGGATCCCTCAAATGGATCTCTCTCTTTAGGGTTCTTAGTCACCATCTCAATTAGATCTCCATAGTTCTATAGCATAGCTACATAGGAATAGATGTTTAAGGAGTCAAGTTAAGCTTGGAGTCTGGATCTATCTTCATTCTTGGTAAACTCTTATTCTTCTCTGTGATATTCATATTAGTTCTTGCTACTATGAATATGACTTTGATCTATTTGATTATATCAGAATTGACTTTATTCTATTTGCTTATATTCTCAATTGTATTGTTATTAGTCTACTTTGATTATATACTTAGCGTAGTTAGATTAGAATTATGTTTATGCATAAGATCGTATAGTGCTTACTCATTAGGCTAATGGGTAAGTGGTAGATATTGTGTAGGTGAGGTGCCTAGACCGTATTTATCTGTGATTACCCTTTATAGTCTGGAGCTTGAGGTAGATCGCGGGAGTGATAGTCCTGTTGAGTCCTTTGTATTTCTCCTCTCGAGTATAAAACTTGTAGAGCACCATTATTACAGGGAAGTGATAGCTATGTTCATGATCTTTCTTGCTAATATCACTATGCATAGATATAACCTTTTCTTACGATGATGCTAGGTGTACTTGCACTAATCAATGTATGCTTTGACAGTATAGTTAGAATACTTAGGATTTATTCTTGTAGATCATCCTAGTCCATGCTAGTGTTGTAGAATTAGAGTAATCTAATGGAGATAAATATCATATTTATCATATGCCTATGTGCTCTTATTTATCTGTCACTTATTATTCATGTTTATATTTATCTTATGTGACACTTACCCTGCATGAGAGATAGATAAAGACATGGTTATGATCTCCATGATTACATGTAGTGCTCGTTGCTCATTATCCACTACAAGTCCCTTTGGTAAAAATGTAAATAACGATACCTAGATTATTCCCAATTAAAATGCTACATTGGTATTATCTCTACGCTTGTGGATCTTTTATTTATTATTTATTCATGGAAAAGCATATAAATTTAATACTAGCACTTCTACATCATGCTAGGGATGACAACTTGGCTTAAGTGATGTAAAGTAATTTTGATGCCGTTGCTAGGGATAGGTTTAAAAGTCTATTTATAGTAATTGCATTAATAAGTGTCAACAAGCATTTTTGGTGCCGTTGTCGGGGAAGGTGAAAGCATTAATGGATAACTAGGAGAATACACCGCGCATTGTTGCGGGAATTACCGGTAAAATTATACTATCATAATATATGTTAGTGGAGGATTTTTAGTATTGTAGCATTGACAACTAAATATATATTAGAAAATGATGTGGTTGGCTATATGTGTTAGTTCGATTTATTAGTGGATAATGATGTGAATGTTGACACTTGCTAACACCACTTGAATACTAGGTTGTCATCCCTAGCATGGCACTAGAGTGTACTATGGTATTTATACGCACACAGATAAATCCGCAAGCGCACGGATACCATTGTAGCTTTTACCCGATTAAAGGTTTTATCGTATCCACAGGGAAAAGAGAGAACCAACTACGCTCTAACTTAACCAAGATAGATATATAGGTGTAAATAGGAAAGATGGTAGAATTGAATAACAACAATATTAAAGGTAAAATGATAATGGGGGAATATAGAGTAGAGCAATCTAATATATGGGCGATAATAGGAGAATAAAGAGGATAACTATGGTTTCTCTACTTCAAAGGGGTATGTCTATGTCTGGGACGAACCACGTGATAAGAATACACAACAAAGGATGCTTATCCATAGGCCGATAAACCCTACCAGTCCTGCTAACGGGAGGTGGACTACAGAGGTTGAACTGTCACATACGCGGCCTACCACACGATCCGGCTAGACAAGGGATATCCACATGTAATCTAGGTCTAAGCACCACGCTTACACCTATACTACAACTCTCACCTATAGCGTCCTATAGATTAAAGTACTCAAAAGAGTTGTGAACTAGAACATACATGAATAGTAATTGCATAATGAAATAGAAGTAGATTACGCGAGTCATCCCATGAGCAAGCTTGATTAGAGCTTGATCATGGCGAAGTACAACCGGAGGAAGAACCGATAGGTCGGCCTCTCCTCCAATCCTCCCTCGCTCTCCATCTCGCTACTATCTAGATCTACTTTAGTTTAGAGATGAGAGAGGAGCTCTCATCTCGAAACCCTAGCTTTTGCTCTGTCTATGAATAATGAATAAGGATGAAGAGGTGTCTCCTCCAGGGGCTAGGGGGCCTGCTTATATAGCCCCTCCAAATGAATGTGGGCCGTCGGATCAAACCGACCTTAATCGCACGATTTTCCTTGATCCTTTAGGTCGGTGGAGCATAATCCGCGAGGCGGAGCCTGATTGGCTCCTTTAGCAGGGCAGGCGCCCAAGGGGGGAGGGTGGGTGCCCTGTCCCCGAGCCCGCTCGGCTTCCCATTCGTTCCTGTGGCTTCTGGAGTCTTGTAGATGATAGAAAATTGCCGCACACGTTAATATCTCTATGTAAACCCGACGTGTGGGCCTTTCCTCCAAATTTCCTCATACCCCCTGCAAAAATAGACAAACACCAAAACTCATGGAATTCTGTCAGATAAAACCCTAAGTCTGGCTATTGGTTGCATTTGGGTCCTTTTCTTTATTTATTTGATGATTAAATTTGATACTTAAGGACCGTCAACGACTCCCCCAAGCTTACCTCTTTCTCATCTGTGAGCAAGGATGGACTCAAGAGTTTCTACAGTGGTTTCATGCCTTAAAGGTACACATGCGTTCAAACAAGATCTCATCTCTAGGTTAGGGTAAACTGTTGAGACTTAAAACTTACTCATTTTACCTTTCACCAAGGGGCTTGCAACCGTCACTTGTGTCTTGAGCAGTTAAAAGATAGAACGGTCAAGTCAAGCGCCATGTCTCTTGTTCTTGATCAACTACAGCTCTAGAGTTTTTACAGATTTTCAAATAAAACTCAGAGATTCCTTTGTATGACTCTCTCAAATCTCTCCTTTGTGGTATTTCTGGATCCTCACCAAGGCAGTGATGATATATGCCTTCTCTCAAAGCATATGGTATTTTTGGTATGAGGCATAGTGACATTTCCTTCTCTCTCATCCTACTCTATTAAGACTTTGATATCTGGAGCTCATAGGTGGGAGATAAAGTATACATACTTACAAGACATTTATTACATAGTCAAACCATGGATCTAGAGAAACAAGTCAATAAGTGAAATCAAGATGTGCATGTGTGGCAAATGAATGGTGTATGGTGATGATGGTGATAATGGTGAAAACAATGGTGAAAGTCTAATTCTACTTTTGCTCTTTTGAGGGGATACATACCTTTCTTGCATTTTTGAAACATTTTGAGGAGAATGAGATGCTCTATATTGTCTTTTTCTTTTCTCTCAGGTGGGTATCTTGTACCCCTAATTCTACTGTCGGACATTTGTCCATTTTTACCTCTCGTCTCACTTTTTTTTTCTTCGAGGTTCCGGGCACTTGCCCCTTTTTATTTCCTCGTTTTCACCTTTTTTTCATAGCACTCACCCTCCTGGAATAATGTAGCAAGTGGTAGTAACCAAAATATCTCGAGCATTTATTTCACGGGGAATAACAGGGATAGGATAATGTTTTTGGCTATTCTCTCCTGGATAGGAGTAGAATAATTTTGGGTGAATCTGGATATGGAAATGAGTGGATGTATGTGGATGCGTACTTCCGGAGTAGAAGCAGCATGTATGAGTGAACGTGCAAGTGAATCTTGATTTTAACCGCATGACAAGCTCCTAAGGGTCTACATAGCTTGACCACACTCAATGCTCATAAGTAGTAAAAAGTAAATGTATGGTTCATAGTCTAATAAGCATGTATATATGGCTGTGGTAGGATTTTAAACTCTCATCATACAGTAACTCATCATACAACATTTTAAAGATTTTCAAAGATAAAATTCTCTAGAATTTTAGCATATCTAGAAACAGATAAACAACAGCTCAACCTTCCCATATCATATCCGTTAACGACTTAAGACTTTTAATCAGGTACTCTTCCCACAAGTCATGGCTAAACTTGAGAGAGAATTTAATTTTGAGAACTAGTCATGGCAGAGCAACTATTCATCATTTCCATGTGAGAGCTTATCATGAGGGTTCATAGCAAACTTTACTTATTTATTTAGCAAACTAAGCAAAGATATATATAAGCATAATATCTTTGTTTGGGTTTTTATGATTATGCATCTTTTTATTATTTGAGTAAAGTATAAACACGAATATAAACACTTAGCTAGATAAATGGGGGTGCTCTCCCCCAAGCTGGATTTTGACGTAATTTCTTCTGATGTAGCCAGCAGGTGGCGGAGGTGTATTTGAATGTCGGCAGCACCGTGATAGCGATTAGGATGTCCTTCGTCTGCTAGTCTTCTTTGATCCTTAAATTCCGTGGAGCTCAAATAGACAACAAAGCTTTGTGGAACTAGTTAAGTGTTAGCATAAAAATCTCTTTGCCTTTATCATGTTGAGCTTCCACTAATAAATATTACTCTCTTTGGTAGGATCATAAATATTTTTATTTTTATAGGACATGAATATTTTTATTTTTACGCGACCACAGTGAATGTACTTATGGGTTTTTTGCCACGAGCATACTCACATGGGGCTTACTGTTTTAAACATTTTTAATTTCTTTTCAAGATAGCATGATTAAGTGACAAGCTATTAAGGAAAGTCAATAATTTGAGGGAAAAGGGAATGCAGAAAGGATAAATATGGATAACTACCGATTTTACCTTTCGGCGAGGGTTCAATGTTTTAAGTCTTCTAAACAAGACTTCTCACCGTGTTTATTCTTTAGGTGCGTCATTTGATTCAGGTGTAGACCTTGACATCTGCACCTCTTGATACGGTGTCACCTATGTTCTTCTTTTGCCCAGCAGTTCGAAGTGCGGCGTTGGCAGTATCTTGCTCAGTGTGTTTGTGCTCGTAGATCCAGGTCCTTCACTTGGTAGAGTATGAGAGTTGAAAAATCCTCCATGTTTCTCAAAATGTGTCCTGCTCATAGAGACAAGGCAGAGATCAAGTGCATGGGTCCTGTTGGTGGAAAACACCAACAGAACCAAAAGTATATTTATTCTTCTCTATCCTTAAGCATAGGGAGCAAGACAAAGTTGATGGGTGATAAGTTCATGAGTGTAGCATTTGAAACATTTGTCAGATCAGATCGCTTAACCTTATGGAAAGATAATCTATCTATGTCTTTTTCTTTATATCTTCCCAAAGATTGAATGTGCAATATTTTAGCTCATATGATTAGGAGTGTGGGATCATGGAGGTAGTACTAGGAACAAAGATTAAAGGACTAAACATGCTAAATCAGTTGGGTTGGTTAATTTAGAGTTATAAATCATACATGTTTGTCTCTTGATTTATGTGAACGCTAGAACCAAGGAGAAGCTTATAAAAGTGATAGTCACATATCTTAAGATGTTACCTTAATTGAAGAGTGATGGTACCATCTCACCTTGTGGAAGCTTCCCATTCGTAGTGGCTGTGTATCTTGTTTATGTACTTTGTCTCCTTCCATGGATCATCTCTCTATGATGAATAAGCTATGTCCTTCTTGTGCAAATTGTTACATTTCATGTGTCTCCCTCTTTATCTCTGATGTGAGTTTATCTCAGGACTTCCCAAATCGATATTGAAAGTTTTTTTCTACAGGGGTTAGTCCGACAAAATATACCAATGTCTACACAAGCAGTTTTTAGTTCAATAACCGAACTAGACTCCATGTCTAATTAGATTAAGGAAGGCTGTTTAACCTAAGCACCATGCTTAATTTAAATGCCAATAGAAGTATGTGCAGTACTTCCAAACTAACACTTACTAGGATAAACAAAGGTAGCGGATGGCATTTATAGCGATCTACTCAAGTGGAGATGAAGTAGTGTGATTAGTATTTAACAAATTGAGCATGTCTCAAAGGTAGGGACAACCAACATAGCAACGTGGCAAAGGATGTTTTTATGTAAAGTACTCTCCCAAGCTTGAATTTTGCAAAATTCAAGTTTGGATGAATTTAATTCAATGTAGTATGATGATTGGTTGGACATACCTTGTGCTTGTCATTCATCCGATCTTCTTGCTCCAATCCTGGAAAGGTTAGTGACCAGAATACCCAAAGGAATATTTTTAAAGTTATCCTTATACGCTCAATACACAAAGTAATGTTGCAAACAATTAAAAGCTCATGTTACGATCTGATCAATGCTTATTTTAGGACACTAAGCTTGTCCTTGGGAAACCATCAGTTTATGTTGGCGAAGTGGTTTCCCCTCCGAGCTGACCTATATCAAGATCAACTCAACGAGATCTGCAATATTTATTATAGACATATGCATCGACAACCGCCCTTTTAAAGTTTTTGTAAATAGAAATGAAGAGGGGGTTGGAGATCTCAAATGTGGTGATGTTGGAGAGACCAATAGATTGGGAAGATGTTTCATATGAGCATGGAGTAAACGAAGTGGCTATGAAATAAATTCCATGCTCATTAATGTTATCTTCGTCTCTAATCTGAATGTTCAGAGTTTCTCTTGGATTGGTCCCGTCTATGTCCTCTTCTATAGAAGGGTGAATCGCATATTCAAGGGGAGTTAAAGACTCAACATCTGAAATTGTGTCAAGGTCAGAATCCATTAAGGCTTCTTCCTTGTCCATCCATTCTACACATTCTATATGGCTTAGCTCTCCTTCTATGGCATTACTTGACATACCATCCTTATGGTCTTCATGACTCCTATGGTTTGGTCGCTTGGTGGATTGCTAGGATCATCATGAGACTGAAAAGGAGAGGGATAAGAGGGGTCTCTAAGGTCAAGGATGGATTTAGAATTTGTAAACATGGAAGGGGAGCAGATAGAATTTTCTATATGGCTTATCTCTCCTTCACTTGATATGTTATCCTCGACTTCTTCATAACAGTAACCAGGACATTCTCCTAGAGAATCATCATTGCAAGGATTTGAATTATCTATGCTTGAAAGTCTCTTATGGAACCATAAGTCTAAACCATCAGCATCTGAAAGATTTAATGTCGGAATTCCTTTGTCTGTTAGAGAATTTTGGGGTATTGATGGGTTAGGATCGATAGCTAAAGTTTGGGATTGAAGTGGTTGTAATCTGGCTATCGAAATTTCTTCTTCTTGTCTAGGAACTGGTTCTTTCTCTTCCTCAGGGATATAAATACTAGGAGCCTTTCCGCTCATTAAATCAATCAAATTCCAAGCTTCACTAGCGGACAGGTGGTGGAAAGATCCTCTAGAGGCTGCATGAAGGGTTTGCTTATTTTCCCTACTAAGGCCCTTAAAAAAGTGAATTAGAAGAACTTCTTCTAGAATAGAAAGCTTTGGGCCAGTGAGAGTAAGGTCAATAAAGCGGTCCCATGATTCGCCAAGAGATTCTTCTTCTAATTGTCTAAAAGAAAGAATCTCGAGCCGAAGATCCGCCACTTTGGAGATCGGAAAATATTTAGAGAGAAAACTATTGTATAGCTCCTTCCAATCTCCATGAGCACTTCCTATGTTGAGTTTATACCACTGTCTAGCTTTTCCCGTTAAAGAGAATGGAAAGAGCTTCTATTTAAGTGTCTCATCAGACATGCCTTCAATGCGAAGGAGGTCACAGACTCGATAAAACTCTCTTAGGTGTGTGTATGGGTTTTCCTCACCTTCTCCTGAGAAAGGTTGTTTTTGAAGAAATTCTATGTATTCTGGGCTTATCTCAAAACTAGATGTCATGATAGGCTTTGAAGATTTTGGTGGTTCGAGATGTGTGCCCGTAGGTCTATTAAACTGATAGATAGACATGTTTGCCTTCATGATAGACTAGAGATCAAGGATTAGATAAGAAGAAAGAATAGCAGAGATAAGGCAAAAGATAAAAGAAAAAAAATATATATTTATTTATTATTATTAATATTATTATTTAGATAATGATTAAGCTAGTTCGTAGTCAACTCAGCAACCGTCTCCCCAGCAACGGCGCCAAAAAGCTTGTTGACACTTGCTAACACCACTTGAATACTAGGTTGTCATCCCCAGCATGGCACTAGAGTGTACTATGGTATTTATACGCACATAGATAAATCCGCAAGCGCACGGATACGTTGTAGCTTTTACCCGGTTAAAGGTTTTATCGTATCCACAGGGAAACGGGAGAACCAACTACGCTCTAACTTAACCAAGATAGATAGATAGGTGTAAATAGGAAAGATGGTAGAATTGAATAAGAACAGTATTAAAGGTAAAATGATAATGGGGGAATATAGAGTACAACAATCTAATATATGGGCGATAATAGGAGAATAAAGAGGATAACTATGGTTTCTCTACTTCAAAGGGGTATGTCTATATCTGGGATGGACCACTTGATAATAATACACCACAAAGGATGCTTATCCATAGGCATATAAACTCTACTAGTCCTGCTAACGGGAGGTGGACTACAGAGGACCAACGTAGCTATCACATACGCGGCCTACCACACGATCCAACTAGACAGGGGATATCCACAAGTAATCTAGGTCTAAGCACCATGCTTACACCTATACTACAACTCTCACCTATAGCATCCTATAGATGAAAGTACTCAAAAGAGTTGTGAACCAGAACATACATGAATAGTAATTGCATAATGAAATAGAAGTAGATTACCAGAGTCATCCGATGAGCAAGCTTGATTAGAGCTTGATCATGGTGAAGTACAACTGGAGGAAGAGCTGACAGGCCGGCCTCTCCTCCAATCCTCCCTCGCTCTCCATCTCGCTACTATCTAGATCTACTCTAGTTTAGAGGTGAGAGGAGAGCTCTCATCTCTAAACCCTAGCTTTTGCTTTGTCTATGAATAATGAATAAGGATGAAGAGGTGTCTCCTCCAGGGTCCAGGGGGCCTACTTATATAGCCCCTCCAAATGAATGTGGGCCGTCGGATCAAACCGACCTTAATCGCACGGTTTTCCTTGATCCTTTAGGTCGGTGGAGCATGATCCGTGATTCGGAGCCTGATTGGCTCCTGTAGCAGGGCGGGCGCCCTGTCCCCGAGCCCGCTCGGCTTCCCGTTCGTTCCCGTGGCTTCTGGAGTCTTCTAGATGATAGAAAATTGCCGCACATGTTAATATCTCTATGTAAACCCGACGTGTGGGCCTTTCCTCCATATTTCCTGATAACCCCCTACAGAAATATACAAACACCAAAACTCGTGGATTTCTGTCAGATAAAACCCTAAGTCTAGGTGTTGGTTGCATTTGGGTCCTTTTCTTTATTTATTTGATGATTAAATTTGATACTTAAGGACCGTCAACAGTGAACACTTTGCATGGAGGAGTAATATATTAGTGGGATGATTTAGTGGATGTTGATGTAGACGCTTTGCATGGCAAGAGAATTAGTTAGTGTGATGTTGTAGTGGATGATGATGTGGATGCTTTGCATGTCAAGAGAATTAGCTAGTGGGGTTTATCTATATAAGAGATATAGATGAGCATCACTGCATCCACTCATGGATTGAGCACTATCCACCCTTCTCTCGTGCAGGCTTACCCTTATCTTTTGTCTATTTTATATATCATATGTAGGGTAATGTATGAGCAGGTTTGATCTCCAAGATAATTTTTTTAATAATCTAGAAACCTTGATCAGAAAGACAAAGGCTAAGTTGAGAAGGAACCAATCAACATCATCAGCATCTCAGGTTGCCAATTCTCCTGAGTCAGAAGATCAACCCGCTATTCAAAGTTTGACACCAGAGCTTGACGTCATGGCCTATAAGTCACTTTGTGAGTTCTCAGCTTCCAATATGGCCAACATCCGCACTGGACTAGCTATGGACATTAATGGGTCATTTGACCTCAGGCCTGCGCTGATCAATATGGTGCAAGTAAGCCAGTTCTGTGGGAAGGCCCATGAAGATACTAGTGCTCATCTTCAACACTTTCTAGAGATCTATAACACTTTCACTATCAAGGACGTCCCTAGAGATGCTATATTACTTCGCCTTTTCCCATTCTCACTCTTAGGGAAAGCGAAGCAGTGGTTCTACGCCAACAAGGAGAAGGATACTATGTGGGCACTATGTTCCACCAATTTCCTAGCAAAGTTCTTTCCTACAGGCAAGACTAATGCTCTTCGTGGGAAAACAAAAAGCTTTCAACAACAACATGATGAGACAATCCTAGAAGCTTAGGAGCACTTTTAAAGCTACATACTCAAGTGTCCTCATCATGGGATGGAGAATTGGTTGCTTATACGGACATTCTTTCATGGGCTTAGCAACAACACTCGTGAAACCATGGATGTTGCTGCTAGAGGAGCATTCTTATCACTTACCATTTCTTAAGCCACTTCTCTTGTGGAAAAGATAGCATCCAATCAAGGTTGGAGTGAAGAAAGAACTCAGACCCGCAAGAGAGGTAGAGAAATGCACCAGCTCAAGGAGGTAGATATGCTAGCTGCCAAGATGGACCTGCTGATGAAAAGACTTGATGAAAGAACCATTGAGAAGAAGGAAGTTATGCACATTCATAATTCTAGCAATGAAGGAGAGGTTTCAAGATTCAAAGATTGACACCCTTATGAGGAAAACATCGTCAAAGAGGAGGTATCAACAGAAGAAGAGATAGTGATTCCAAATACTCTCTCCTCCAAGTCACCATCACCTACACGGCAGCTATGGAAACCAAAAGTAAAATCATAATCAAATCCTACACAGGACACAACACCTGTGGCGCCATTCGATGCACCCCTCAATCATTTAAAAAACAAGAAGGTCCTGTTCGGAGGACTTAAATCACCGAACACCGTGCCAAGAGGTAACTTGGTATTTATCTGCATTTTCCTTTAGCATATTTACTTCTCTTAATTGCATCAGTAGTTGCATCTTTATGTTTATTATTTCTGCATTAGAAAAGAAAATAAATGTGTATTGTATTGCATCTAGAAAATTACTAAGCCCCATGTATTAAATATGTGATGCAACAACTCACATACTTATCTATTATAGAGGCATAAAAATAAATTTTAGCATATCTATTTTCCTGTCTACATACCATAAATATAAAAAGTGCAAAAATGTATTGATCCTATTAAAAGTTAAAAGGGTATAAGAAAGTTCTAGACTCCCAAGGCTTAGAGGTTTACCACTAACGCTTAATCAGTTCCATAAGTTTTGTTGTCTATTTGATCTCGAATTCACAAGCTTTAAAGGATCAAGAAGAACAGAACATCCTATCCCCTGTTGGAGTACTGTCCACATCAGGTAAGTGCCGTTTATGATAGTAAGTACACCTTCACTGCCCGTCAGCAACCTCAATAGACTATGTCAACATCTAGCTTGGGGGAGAGCAACCCCCGTATACTGAGCTAAGTATCTCTCACTTATCTATTTATTCCTAGTGCATTATGACAAGATAAAGAGATGAATAATCTTAGAAACCCATTAAATATTTTATCTTTCATAATTAGTTTTTGCTAGCTAAAGAGAGCTCTTAATGAATCCGTTAAAATGAATCTCTAGAATAAACTCTTATGTGGAGATGATGAATAGTTATTCTGCCGTAATTCCGTACAAGTACCTAGTTTTCAACCTTTTACTCTCCTAAGTTTTAGACACATCTGTTTAGACTTAAGATTTTGCTCTGAGCCTGGAACTTGTGGGTAGAGAATGCTTGATCTAAGTCTAGGTAGTGGACAAATATGATATGGGAAGGTTTTGAGCTACTATCAATCTTGCTCCTAGAGATGCTAGAGTTCTAGTGAATTTTGTTTTGAAAATCTTAAAACTGCTACATGATGAGTTGCTTTATGATGAGAGTTTAAAATTCTACCATAGCCAAATACTCATGCTTACTACGTTAGGAAAACCTTCCACTTATATTTCAACCTATAAGCATTTAGGATAGTTAAGCTATGTAGATCCAAAGGAACTAGTCATGGAGTTAAAGTCAATATTATATGCTCTCCATCCATTGATTTTAGCTGCTTCTATCCTCAGAATTATGCAACCACTTACATCCACCACATTCACTATGTGCTACTTCTGTTCCTAGAAGTACCACCCACATATACGCACTACAGTCTATGTTGTTTCTATCCTGGAGATATGCACCTATGCTGCTCCTACCATAGGAGTACGCATTCCTTCATTCACCCACACACATTCCACATCCACTTAGAAAATGTTCTACTTCTACACTAGGAGAAGACACCCAAAAATATTCAATGTCTTATTCTACTTATCCAATAAAGTCCCAGTTATCCCAGTTGATTCTCCCTACTGTTATCATTAAATAAAAAGGGAAGGCTAATCTCTAAAAAAGAGAGAAAAAGAAAGAAAGAGGACAAAAGCCTCAATGGAAAAGAAAAGAAGACAGCCAAATCCTGGTTCTCAGATTAGGGAAGTATGTTATCCCCATGGAGAAATTGTAAAATAAGATATTCACCATCAGTTATCACCCCTCATTACCACTTTCATTCTTATCATTCACTACACCCACATGCACATATGACTTAATTGTATAATTAGTTTCTCTAGATCCATAGTTTAACTATGCAATACATGCAAGTAGGTTTGAATTATCTTTCCCACCTATGATATCCACATAAGCCAATTAGAAGTAGGGTGAGAGAGAGAAGGCAACTATGCCTTAGAGATACAAATACCACATATTTTGAGAGCAGAGAGAAGGCATACTCACTTGCGTTGGAGAGGATCCAAAAATACCACATATGAGAGACTGGAAAGTGTCATACAAAGAAACTCTAAGTATTATTTGAAAATCTTGCAAAACTCTAGAATAATAGTTGATCAAAGAGTGGGTAGTATAGTGCTCGACTTAACTGTTCTGTCTCTCAACTACCTAAGACCTAAGTGATAGCTATAAGCCCCATGGTGAAAGGTAAAATGGGTGAGTCTTGAGTCAGAATAGTTCACTCTAATCCAGAGGGGAGTCCTTGTTTGAATACTTGTGTACTTGTGAGGCGTGAAAGCATTGTAGCAACTCCTGATCCAAGTTTACTAGTTAAGCTTTGCTAAGGGACTATCAAAGGGTAAGCTTGGGGAACTTGTTGACGCTCCTTAATGCTTATTTTATACCATCAACTATTGCTCAATATAACATGATATCAACCATAAAGCATAGTTGTAGGTTTTGATTCTAACGAGTTCCACGAGTTTTGGTGTTCTCACTTGTTTTGTAGGAATATGCAATTTTCCATCAAATAAAAGTATGCCAAATGATGATTTGGACTGCACCATTACAACAGGCTCGTTGAGACAATCAAAATGGACATATCATTTGCTATATTTGGATTCCAGAGTGAAATGATATTAATTTTAGAAATAAAGGAGAATTACTACTAATGGGCCCCACGCCCAAGCAAGGCCCATGTCATGAGAAGAGGCTCATGTGGCGTGATAGAGGCCCAAGAGAGGCGCCCCAAGCTGCTCCCTTGAGTGTCCTCACATGAGGGATGATTGGAGGGTCCAAGTTGATGTATAATAGCCCAACATAGCAAACGATGGAAGAATTACTCCCACATCGTCTGTCTAGAAGAGGTGGGAGGCTTTTTTGGGCAATAAATAAAGAGGCAGACCTCTCTCCCTGAGGGCACCACATTATGGAGATGTAGAGGCGTTGCTCGAATGGATAACCTCTCACCTCTAGAGAATTATGGCTAAACTTTCCAATGTAGTAGATTAGTTCTAGTTGAGAGTTAGGGAGAGCGGTGCTACGCTCGGGTTCCGAAGGAGTCTTCTGGAGCAGTCTTCAGAGGAGTCATCAGAGTTCTGGTATATCTTTGTATCTTTTATTGTAAGACCTATGCTTTAATATATTTTATGTTCTCTATTTACTTTTATGCATTACATTCAACTAGAGTAGTAATTAATTGTGACTAGAGTAGTAATTTGTTATACTTTAGCATAGGATCTTTACAGTTGTTATACTTTAGCTTAGGATCTCCGCCCGCATCGGGTGCTCTAGTTATTAATTGTGACTAGAGTAGTAATTTGTAGTAGAGACATGGTGTCTAGACTATAGGTTACCTGAGATTGCACCCAGTTCTATGGATAGTTGTGATAGCCCCAGGTGGTGACAGCCCTGACGGCCGACGTATTCAACCACGTTTAGATTGGTGTTGTAGGACCGTAGTCAGAGCTTCCTAGTCCCCTTCTCATCTTTCCGTGACTAGTGTTCTGATGTCCTGAAGTGTTATTGTGTGATTGCTTTACCTACCATGAATTGGTTATTATAGAACCTTAGTAATAGAGAAGTATTTAGGAACCTTAAACTCTCCCGTTGTTCTCTCACTTTAGCTATCTACTCTTTTTATCATAGAATTCTCCGGTGTGTGTCATATATTCATAATTTCTATCATCTATTATTTACCCCTACTTTAGTCTAGTTGGTGTATTAGTTAGTAGATACATGATGGTGAACTGCCAATATCTTTATCCATTGTTTCCTAGTGGTACAATATAAATAACGATACCTGGAATACTCCCGGTAAAATGCTACAATGGTTTTCTGTGCGCTTGTGGAATCCTTCATATTTTAACTGTGCATAAGAAATACCAACAGCAGCTCCAACATTGGAAGAGGAGTTTGAAGAACAGGTAGAAGAACAAGCAGAAGAGTTAGGAGGAAACCTAGCTCCTGTGTTTGAAGACATGGCTTAGAAGACACTGCGAGAATTCTCTGCCCCAACAACAGTAAACATTCGGACTGGACTAGTAGTCAACATTGGGAAGAATGGATTCGAGCACAAGCCTGCTCTCATCACCATGGTTCAAGACAGCCAATTCTGTGGAAAAGCTCATGAAGATACAAGTGCTCACTTACAACACTTTCTAGAGATCTACAACACCTTCACAATCAGAGGAGTACCAAAGGATACTATCTTGCACTGTCTTTTCCTATTCTCATTATTGGGGAAAGCCAAGCAGTGGTTCTACACCAAAAAAGTAAACACAATACATGGGACCTTTGCTTGACTGCTTTCCTGGCAAAATTCTTTCCTACAGCCAAGACTAATGCTCTGCTTGGGAAGATTTCAAGTTTTCAACAACAACATGATGAATCATTCACAGAAGCATGGGAAAGATTCCAAAATTACATTGAAGACTATCCTCATCATGGGATAGAGGAGTGGCTGTTAATGTAGAATTTCTATCATGGGCTCATCTCTAGTACCCGTGAGTCTATTGATGCTGCAGCTGGGGGAGCTTTCCTGTCACTTAAGCTCTCATACACTAAAGCACTTGTGGAGAAGATGGCCCCAAATTCAACATGCAATGAAGAAAGTACCCAATCTCAAAAGAAAGGAGGAGGAATCCATCATCTCAAGGAAGCTGACATGGTCACTGCCAAGCTAGAGCTCATCATGAAGAAGCTCGACACAGAGAAGAAGGAAGTCATGCACATCAATGATTCCCATATGATATGTGAAGAATGTGGAGACTACAGGCACTCAGCTACTAGTTGCCCTACACTACAAGAGGATGTGAACTTTATCAACAATAACACCTACTATCATCCTCAACAGAATCAAGGATGGAATCAACAACCTTGACAAGGTAATTACCAAGGTAACAACCAAGGTAATAATTTTAATAACAATTTTCCGCCTTTAAGAGAATTAGTTGCTAGTCAATCCAAACTACTAGATCAAATGACTAGGAAACTAGCATCAAATGATAAAACTTTGGAAAACATACATAATAGGATGGATACATTTGCTTCTGCTATAAAGAATCAACATAGTTTCAATAAAATGTTAGAATCACAATTAGCACAATTAGCTATTGTTGTTCCTCCATTAGAAAATGGCAAGATTCTAGGCCAACCAGAAGATTTAGAAACAGCTAACCTTGTTGATATTCACAGTGCAACCCAATGTTATATTGAGCCTGTAGCTGTACAGTGGATTGACCACTCTCTACTAGTGAAGATGGGAGAACCTAGAAGACCTGTCATTCCTATCTCTATAGGATGCCATAGTTTTCTAGCAGCTATCTTTGACTTCGGTGCAAGTGTCAACATCATGCCCAAGGTAATTTATGAGAAAATATTAAATGATCCCTTGTTGTACACAAATATGCGTTTGCAGCTTACAGATCAGTCCATTTGCTACCCTGATGGAGTACTAGAAGAAGTTGTCATTATAGTGGGGCAATCATATGTCCCAGCTAACTTTGTGGTCATGGAGACATGAGTAGATGAGAAGGCACCCATCATTTTGGGCAGACCATTCTTATGCACAACAAAAGCCATTATCTATGTGGAGTACGCCAAGATTGTCCTATCCATCAAGGACAAGAAGGAGAGATTCACATTCAAGATGATGAGGTCAAGCTCGATCTTCCGAGAGGTAATTGATAAATTTGATTTGTGGAGAACTCGATGTTGGCGATCTGGCTTCAAATCAGCACGATTCGAACCCTGCAACCGTTACACCACTGCTCCGTTGGTTATCAACCAAGCACAACTTGATTGACCTCGCCAAGAAGGCTATTCCTACAAGCGAATCGAATAACACAAGCAAGAAAGTATAAACACGCAATCTGAAATTGCAGATATGAATGACGCGAATATTCAATGAGGGTTCAAGAACTCGGTTCCAAAGGACTAATCAACACAGTGGAGGAGATCAAGAACGGGGCCCTGGATCATTGTAAAAGGATTTGTCACCACAATTGCAATGAACGATTTAGTTTCTCGATGAAAAACTAAGCTCTAAACAAAACCCAAGTTTAAACAGTGGCGGCTGCATGGAATATAAAGGAGAAGCGACCTAGGGTTGGAGCCGACTAGGGAGAAGCGTCCACAACATGGGCTTAAGGCCTGAATTCGATACATGACCAAGTTCGCCCAAAATAGGTGACGCAGCACCTTGTCATGGACATAACGATTGATCCACGAAGTATCTGCAGCTGGGACCAGAACCAAAACGACAGTGTCGTTGTCCCCTTTCCAACAAGTCTAAGATCACCCTGTTTCGATGTCGTATGAAGAAGTTATGATCAAAACACTGACGACGTGTTTGCTGAATTCGAGAGTGACGTGGTAGTTGAGTTGGAGAATAATTGGAACTTGGAAAAGACGATGGGGTCAACATATCCAGCGTAGCGATGTCCTCATCACAAGAACCGCGTCCTAAAAGCTTCTGCAGCCCCGAAGCAATTCTACCAACAAGCAAAGCAATAACAGCAATCAATGCCGAAGAAGAAGAACAATAAAAGATGGAGGAAGACTAAGCATACACCTACAGAAACAACTAAATTGATCACCGCTCTCAACACCGAGAATGATCATATGCTACCCAAGTCATGTCGAATCAAGAGAGGTGATCCAGGAGTTCCAATCATTGAATGCACAAACAACAACACTACCTTTCCTCACACCGTCTACGACACTAGATCAGGCTGCGATGTAATGTCAAAACAGGTATATGATGAACTATTTGATTTACCTTTATACCCAACAAATATTCAGTTGTAGATGCCGGATCAATGATTAAGATTCCACGAAGGAATGGTCAAAGATGTAATGGTAAGAATTCAAGAACAATATATACCTGCAGATTTTCTAGTTCTTGACATGCAGGGAGACGATGAGACCCCAATCCGCTTGGGAAAACCATTCCTCTACACAGCCAAAGCCAATATCTACATCGGATCAGGGCATATCCACTTCAACCTACCCACTGGAAAGGTACGCTGTCAATTTAGAACACTAGTTAACCGTGAGCAGATCAGGAAGCAACGCAACAGGAGAAGACGCCAAGCCCGTCGTCAGGCTGCCCAGCCTCACTGCGGATGGGAAGACTTTCCTGGCAAGATTGTGAAATATGAAGATTGCTTCATGGAGCAAAAAGAGAACACGCAAGCACCCCGATGAAGTAAGTGGGCCGAAGAAGCTGAACGGATGGACCAAATCGCCAAGAAAGAGAAAGAGGAGATCTTAGCCCGATTAGAAGCCTGGGAGAAAGAGAATAGAGCTGAAGAGTTGGAACTAGAGAAGGAAGAAGCAAAAGAGACAAAAGCAAGATGGGAGGAAGACGCACGTACCGCATCACCACAAGACGTGGAGTTGACTGAGGCTACCTCCGATAGTGAACCCACTGAGTAAGTCCTCTCTACCATCTAAGTCCTGTCGGTAGACTTTAAATTCCGTACCCTAGCCATAAGGTCAAAATGGTAGTTATCTAGTTAAATTAGCATGCATTAGTAATTTCTCTTAGAAGCATATTTATTCCTCTTAGCATATTAATACAAAATACAAACAAAAATATTTACTGCTTTAATTACTGCATTATAAATACTAAAGCCCCATGTGAATAAACATATGGTAACCGCTTAGGAATATTTACTGTGGTGCCATAAAAAATAAATAAATAGCATTCATATCTATTTTATGCATCATAAATAGAAAATTCAAAAAGAACAGAAATGTGAAATCCTGCTTAAATCTAACAACATTAAAATTAGCTCATAAGAATAATCAACTGCTCATTGGCTGACCGCTAACCCATTATTAAATACTGTTGACACCGTTTTTGGGTATGAATTGAGATGGTTAAGGAGAGCTAGTCGGTAGTGGGGAAGCTGCTATGCCAGAACAACTGAAGTATGCTGAGAACCGATTTAAATGATGCCGATGATAGGACGATAGTTGGTGGAAGGATGCTACTAGCCTAGGGATGGAGATGACAGCTACTAATTATTGCTGATTGATCACCGATGCCGATGGAGGGTGTTTGGTCGTCGATGCCGATGGAGGAAAGTATAGAGGCTGTTGCCGATGGGGCAGGACCCGATGAAAACTTAAGACAGAGGGTGATGAAGGCTCTGTAGTAGCTAAAGGAAACATAGGGATAGATAGTTATTATTTCTTTTTCTATGATTATTTTAGTTTACCTTATGTGTAAGAGTCCTGTTTACTTTGTTTAGATCTTAGTTGTATTCGATTGTGACTCTTGGATCAGGGTATAAATATAGACTCAGCAACAATGTAATAGATATCAATCAATACTAAACACAAGTTTTACATCTACTTTTTGACGACTTCGTCAACTTGTATATTTTTTTTCTATTTACGAGTTCTCAAGGATTTGGCGAGTCATACTCGACGATTTCTCGAGTTCCACGTGAGTACTTCTTGGCCGTGACATCCACGTGCATCGTTGTTGTCGGGACCAAAGTATTCAAGTTATCATCTTTGTCGATTGCTAGGTCAATCGGCTGGCACACCTTAATATCAAAATTGGGTATTAGCCCTTTGTGTTTGCAGATTTATTTTTGCATCAACACATCTTTTGGCACACCCGGTGGGACTATATCATGAAGATCGACATGGCTACTTCTGATCTCGACACGGACAACGTCATTGGCGTGACAGAAACTGATCTTAGAGAAGAACAGAAGCAAGCCATGGAGAGGGCTATGGAGGAATACAGACAACTCTGTCTGAAATCCTTTAGCATGAACAAGAGTAGGGAAGTTATCCAGAAGCAAGATCTACCGATGCCTCCGCAGGTTACCTTTGATCTCAATCCTGGTAAACTGCAAGACATGGTTAATACTGCTGTTAATCATGCTTTGATTAATTATTCCAATGCGCTATCCAATACTATTTACAATGCTGTGGTCTGAACCTTTAGTGAAGGACAGACACCACCACTTTATGCTGGCCAAGCCTATCATCAACCAGGATTATCATCAGTTGTGGCTCCATCGGCTCCTCCAGCAGTTGCAGGTACAGAGGTTACTTCTCCTCCAAGCACATTGGGGTTAGCTAATGAGCAGTCTACATTGATGAGATCTGATCCAATGACTTCAGGGGGACGGGTCCAGCTCAACACAGATTTATCGGCATCAGCCATGTCAGATCTGTATTTCAGAACTGCCAGGTTCCTCCCAACTGGTGGGGATATTGTATACCTCTAGAGTTCTTTGCAAATAGTTCTGGAACATCTCAGGTAACTGATGTAGCAGGGAAAACTCCCATGCCATCGGTGCCTCTAGTCTCACCAATGACTCAAGTGCCTTAGTATTCTATGACAACTACTGTGAGGCCGATTACTAGAAATTTTCAGATGCCAACGTTCCAGATGCCTAATGCAAACTCATCGGCAAATCCATTGCCGACACAATAGAGGTTCATGTCTCAAACAGGTTATGTCAATCCAGCAATTACAACTAATTACCAACCATCGACAAGTCTTGTGCTGATGAATGCTAATAATGGTTGGATAGGACAGCTGATCTTCCCACATGCAACACAGCATAATCATTAGACTGCAGGAGTCCAACAAGGTCATATGCAGGTCGGTTTTCAAAATCAGGCACCGGCAGGTCAACCGATGAATCTTGCTCAGCAGATCAGTGGTCCGCAAGCTATGGCTTATATGATGTTTGCTAGAGATCATGTACCCTAGAGACATGTGGAAGCGTATCAGCAGGTGCCAAAAATTCAACCAATACATCGGCAAGATGTCGATGCCTATTGGGCCAATAAGATAGCAGAAGTTATGAGAGATCAGTTTGGGATAAAACCCAAGGTTAACACTTACTCTTATCGGACACTCTAGCCTTCTATGTATGATTTAATTCCGCTCCCAAATCGGTATAAGGTACTGGATTTCACTAAGTTCTTTGGGCAAGATGACACCTCAACCATGGAGCACATCAATCGGTTCATCATTCAATGTGGGGAGCCTACCAACAAAGATGAATTAAGAGTTCGTTTATTTTCATCATCCTTGCCGGGATCAGCTTTTACCTAGTTTATTTCATTACCTCCAAATTCAGCCATTACCTGGGCCGATCTAGAGAAGCAATTTCATAAATATTTCTTTTCTAGAGTTCATGAGAAGAAGATTACCGATTTAGTAAGGTTAAGACAACGTAGTGATGAGTTGGTGGAAAGCTTTGTGCAGAGGCTGATGTAAAGAACAAATGTTACAGTCTGGTTCTAGATGATCTGTAGCTAGCTGATTTGGCCTTTCAAGGATTGCTGCCACATCTCAAAGATAAATATGCTTCTCAATAATTTGAAAGTTTGAGTCATTTTGTGCAGAGGATTTCTAATCAAGATGTCAAGGCTTTTGAACCTTTTGGCCAGAAAGAACCAGAGAAATTTACTTTTGATACCACCAAAGCTGATAGGATTTTTTATTTCTTGCTTCAGGAAAGATAGATTAAATTGTCGCCTAATCATGTAATCCCATTGGCAGAAGAATTGAAGAAAATCAAGTGTTGCAAATGGCATAATGCAACTTCACATAATACAAATGAATCTAAAGTGTTTAGGCAGCAATTGCAATCGGCTATAGAGTCTGGGAGAATCAAGTTTGATAGTTCCAGAACTTAGAAGCCGATGAAGATTGATAAGCATCCTTTCCCCACAAACATGTTGGACGTCAATGGTAAGACTAAGGTCTTGACATCAGAAACAGCTGAGAAGAACGCATCGGTAGGTCCCCAGCATCAGATAACTACCAATGACACTAAAGGAAAAGGCTTGTTGAGGGAAGGTAGCAGTTCTGGATAGCCTCCCCGATCTGGTATTGTAATTACCCATAGGCGGCATTGGGAAACGTGGCAACAACATGAGGACTGATATCAGCGTCAGCAAGAAGATAGGCATCAGGAGGAGTGGAATCGACATAAAGATCATTGGGATTGCCTGTTCTTTGTTCATTGCTGGGAACGGGACATCAAATTGCCGACCGTTGAAAATTGTCCTGAGTGCAATGGCTACCGACGACATAATCGGTTAAATCAAAGGTTCCAGAACAATGATCGACGTTTCAATGAGACGATTAGGGGAAGAATGTCAGTTCATAATCGGCTGGGGGGCAAGCTTAATGTGCATGACAGGCTTGGTGGACGTGTTGGTCATTTTCTGAGGAATCAGGAAGAACTCGAAGAGATGGCAAACGCACGGGTTCCCGATGAATTCATATTTTGCAGAGATTCTAACGTTCATCGTGTAGAGTTAAAGAAAGTTTGTTATTAGCTGGTTTAGAAGACAAAGCTTCCCCGATGGTGTCTAGAAGGATTAACAAGGACACAGAGGAGGAGGATGCAGCAGAAACATCAGGAAGATTTGTATAGAGAGGAAAATTCTTCTAAGTGTGAAGATCAGCAGCAGTTGGACCGCGAGGGGAAAGGACCATCGGCAGATGTCAACATGATGTTCGTGTTGTCGATGGAGTTTTTTGCACCCTGATGATGATGAGGAAATTAGTCTCCCTGATAAAATAACTCAGCTGGCACTTGATCCAATGATAGCTATTTTTCAGAAACCTTCTGATGATGAAAGGCAGCATCTTAAAGCTTTATTTGTTAAAGGCAGGGTTGATGGGCAGCCGATTTCTAAAATACTTATTGATGGAGGGGCTGCAATTAATATTATGCCATGTGTGATGTATCGGAAGCTTGGTAAAGGAGATCAGGATTTAACCAAGACCGATATGATGTTGAAAGATTTTAAAGGTAATGTATCTCCAGCTAAAGGGGTTGTATGTGTTGAATTGACTATCGGCAGCAAGACCTTGCCGACAACTTTCTTTGTCATCAACGGAAAAGGCGTGTACAATCTACTGTTGGGAAGAGATTGGATTTATGCCAACTATTGTATCCCTTCTATGTTGCATCAGTGCCTTGTTCAATGGGTAGGCGATAAAATTGAAGTTGTTCCTAGGGATTCTTCCTACATCATTGCATCAACAGAATCAGATACTTATGAGCGAACCAGGTGCATATCGGGAGAAGCTTGGGAGAAAGATTTCCTCAAAGTTGCCGATTATGAGATTCCACCGATCCAAGCAGTTAGTTCTGATGAAAAGTTTTAATGGATAGGTTCATCGATGATGGAAAGTTAGGAAAGAGATTTACATCGGCTGATGATTTAATAGAAGTAGATATAGTAGTGGAGACCGGCCGAGGCCTACTTTCATTAGTGCTAAGTTAGATTCTGAATGTAAGCAGCAATTAACCGATTTGTTAAAGGAATATAAAGATTGCTTTGCTTGGGATTATACTGTGATGCCTAGTTTAGACCGATCGATTGTTGAACATTGGTTGCCTAATAAATCTAGATTTCGGCCATATCAACAGCTAGCGCGCCGATGTCACCCTAATATTCTTCAAGACATTAAGGCCAAAATAACCAAACTTAGCGAAGCTAAGTTCATTCGGCAGTGTTGGTATGCTGAGTGGATTTCTAACATCGTTCCTGTCTACAAGAAAAATGGAAAACTTCGTGTATGCATTGATTTTAGAAATCTTAACAAAGCTACACCAATGGATGGTTATCCGATGCCAGTTGCCGATTTGTTGGTTGATGCTACAGCTGGGCATCAGATTATTAGCTTCATGGATGGCAACACATGGTATAATCAAATATTCATGGCTGAAGAAGATATTCCCAAGAATGCGTTTAGATGTCCTGGTCATGTTGGGTTGTTTGAATGGATAGTCATGACTTTTGGCTTGAAAAATGCTAGTGCTACTTATAGAGGGCTATGAATTTTATTTTTCATGAGTTCATCGGCACGTTGGTGGAAATCTATATTGATGATGTAGTGGTTAAGTCTGGAGATTTTGTAAAGCATCTAGCTGATTTACGGAAGATACTTGAATGCAAGAGGAAGCATGGTTTAAAGATGAATCCTAATAAATGTGCATTTGGTGTATCGGCAGGCCAGTTTCTAGGTTTCATGGTGCATCAGAGAGGAATTGAAATTAGTAGGAGATCTATTGATGCAATCAACAAGGTAGTTGCTCCTGCCGATAAAACTGAACTTCAATCTCTGAATGGCAAGATTAATTTTATTAGGCGATTTATATCTAATCTATCGGGTTAGATCAAGGCCTTCAGTCCTTTGCTCAAATTGAAAGCTGATCAAGAGCTTATGTGAGGAAAAGAGCAACAGTTGGCTTTAGATGAAATTAAGAATTATTTGACAAATTCTCAAGTATTAGTTCCACCCCAGCATGGGAAACCCTTCGGATTATACTTATCGACCGATGATGCAGTTATCGGTTCAGCTCTCATTGAAGAATTTGAAGGGAAAGAACGTGTGATTTATTACTTAAGTAGAAGCCTGGTGGATACCGAAATGAGGTATTTGGCTATTGAGAAATTATGTTTATGTCTGTACTTTTCTTGTACTAAATTAAGGCATTATTTGTTATCAGCCGAATGTACAGTCATATGCAAAGATGATATAGTCAGATACATGTTGTCGATGCCGATTATGAGTGGTAGAATCGGTAAATGGATACTGGCATTGTCAGAATTTGATCTACATTATGAATCTGCTAAAGCAGTTAAGGGATAGATTATGGCCAATTTCGATACCCAACATTGCGGTTCGATGGGTTCTTTGGAGGTTGCTCCATGGAAGCTTTTCTTTGATGGATCTACATGCGATCAAGGAGCAGGTATCGGTATAGTCTTGATTTCTCCTCGAGGAAAGAAGTATGAATTTTCTTTGCTGATTGTTGCTAAATCGACAAACAATCAAGTCGAATACCAAGCTCTGGTCAAAGGGCTAGAATTATTAAGGGAAGTTCGTGCTGATGCTATTGAAATCTTCGGTGATTCTATGCTCGTTATAAATCAATTGGCTGGAGTTTATGAATGCCGAAGTGAAATTTTAATATCATATTATGAAAGGTGTTTGCAGTTATTGAAGGAATTCAAAGATTTCCGTTTAGAACATGTTCCCCGATTACATAATGAGGAAGCTAATCTGTTGGCTCAACACGCTTCGAGGTATCAACCTATCCTGGAGGTACTTTTATCGGCAATCAGTGCCGATGATTAGAGAAAGGAAATCATTGATTACTTAAAAGATCCATCTAAGAAAGTTGAGAGACGCGTTAGATTTCAAGCCACCAAGTATGTACTCCTTGATGATGAGTTATATTATCATACTGTGGTTGGAGTTTTACTTAGTTGTTTTGGTGATGATGAATCCAAAAGTTTGATAGGTGAAATCCATGAGGGAGTGTGTGGAGCACATCAGTCAGCTTTTAAAATGAAATGGATGATTAAACAAAATGCGTATTATTGGCCGACCATTCTTGAAGATTGTTTCAAATATTTCAAAGGGTGTCAAGGATGTTAGAAGTTTGGTAATATTCAAAGGGTGCCCGCATCAGCTATGAATCCCATTATTAAACCTTGGCCATTCTGGGGATGGGCTATTGATCTCATCGGTCAAATTTATCCACCATCGAGTAAAGGGCATAAGTTTATTCTTGTTGCCACTGATTATTTCACTAAGTGGGTTGAAGCTATTCCTTTGAAGAAAGTAACGTCAGCCAATATGATTGATTTTGTAAAAGAGCATATTATTTACCGATTTAGAATTCCTTAGATGATTACTACCGATTAGGGTACTATGTTTACATCAGGGGAGTTTGATGAATTTGCAATCTGTATGGGGATCAAAGTTTTGAATTCTTCTCCTTATTATGCACAAGCTAATGGGCAGGCTGAAGCTTCTAACAAGGGAATCATTAAACTCAACAAACAAAAAATTGAAGAAAATCACAAGCGATGGCATACATTATTAAATGAAGCCCTATGGTCGTATCGGATGGCGTGTCATGGTGCAACTAAAGTGTCGCCTTATCAGTTAGTATATGGGCACGACGCTGTGTTACCTTGGGAGGTCAAAGCTGGTTCTAGGTGGAGATTCTTTCAAGACCAATTAGCTGTCGATGATTATACTACCCTGATGAAAGATGAGTTAGTGTTGGTGCAAAAGCTGATCTGCAAACACAAAGGGCTAATACCCGATTTAAACGTTAAGGCGTGCCAGCCGATTTGACCTTACAATCGGCAAAAGTGATAACTCGAACACTTTGGTCCCGACAACAGCGATGCGCCCAGATGTCACGGCCAAGAGGTGCTCACGCGGAACTTGAGAACACGCCGAGCTTAATTCGACAAATTCCTAAGAACTCGTAATAAAAGGAAAATATGACGAAGTCGTCGAAAAGTAGATGCTGGAATATGAGTAAAGACTTGTATTTGATTGATTGATAGAATGTCATTACATCGCTCTAGGGTCTACATTTATACCCTGTCTGAAGAGCTACAACCATACACGACTAGGACTCGAATTCCAAACTAAACGGAACCCATACACAAAATGAATTCTAATAACTAAAGGAAACATAAAACTACCCCCTTGTAGCCGACCGGGGCACCGCCACAGATCAATCGGCAATCTCCACGCTTTTCTTTAGAGCCATTGGCAGACCTCCAGTCGTGGCCATCGGCAAACATTAATACTGGTCATCGGCAAACATTAATACTGGTCATCGGCATGAACACATCACCACCTCTGGACTTAGTCACATTAAATTGTCTCCTCATCGGCAACCACCTTCATCGGCAACTTCCTTGTAGACTAGTTACCGTTGCTTCATCTGCTGATCTATTCTTTACTAACCCCAGGTACGCATCAAAAGATACGTGTCCAAAAACAGTGTCAACACATGCCCCCCAATTTTGGAGTATACAATCATTATTGCTCCAAAATTCTCTGCAGTAATGATGCCTTTCCGCAATTAATTCTCCCAATTTGGTAATCGGCCGTTAAATCCGAACAACCCTGACCTAATTCTCCTGCAGATCCCTCGAATTCCTCAACCTCCCGAACCGAATCTTTCCACTTTATGCGCCCATTGGTAATATTACCGTTAGGAGGAACTGCCGATGGACCGACCAGGAGATCTTGTACAGTGAAATATCTTCAAAATCATGACCGCTTGCTGTCAAATCACCTGCGCAATCCCTTGATTACCGTGCGAACAGTTACCATATCCACCAGAATACCCTCGGATTTCACGGATGCGGCAAAGAAATAAGTCAGATTTGCCCCTGCCCGTTTTGCCCTATAAATATTTCCTTCTCAGGTACTCCTTCTCCATCTTGTCATTCTGTAGCCCCAAATCCACTTCCTTGGCAACGGCAATACTCGAGGACTCTGAGAACTTCAACAAGGATCTCCTCCAAGAACCCTCAAAGCCTTCGATTTCTCCTTCCCTCAAGAAGGAATGGCCATCAACTTCATCGTCCCCAAGGTCAGTTCATCATCCTTTTTCTTTTCGCACTTTCGCTGTACTCCTGTTCATCTGCGATTCCTTTTACTGAATACTCCTTTTTCCTTTTGTTCTTCCTTTTATCCTCAAAAATTTCTAGGATTTAGCCGATAAGATCGTAATTCCTACCGATCAACCTCACCTCCAATGTCTTGGCTCGCTAGGAAACCCAGATCCCACCGATCTGATAAATGCAGAGACAAACAGAATCGCCTTTAGGGCCGAAACCTCTCACTAGATCTATGGAAAGATGCCTTCCGTTCCTAGCCCAGTCCTACCAAGGGATGGAAGGATTGGTTCCTAAGAGTCAACCATTCAAATGAGGTTCAATGGGGCGAACGGAAGTTAGACCAGTGCATTAGATTGTCCCTTGCCGATATGGAGAGGAATGAGTCACTGCTAATCGCTGCTTCGTACTTTTGGTCAGACACACTCAATGCTTTTGTATTTGGACATGGCCCTGCCTCTCCTACACTTGCCGATGTACTCATGCTCACCGGCTTAGACATATCCACTGCCGATAACAGCCATTTATTTGACACCAAACCCGGTACTAAGGTAGAAACTCGCGCTATCGGCGGTTGGTCTGGGTACATTCAGAAGTACCGAAAAACAGGACCTGTCAGTGCAAAGGAACAGACTACCTTTCTGAACATGTGGCTGGACAAGTTTGTATTCTGCAGCCGATCGGCAGGACCAACCTTTGTTTACCTATCGGCAGCAGAAAGATTAGCCAATGGTGGTCGATTCCCTCTTGGCCGATACTTGCTCGGCTCTGCTTATCACCTCCTTCACCAGGTAGCCAAGAAACTTCTGCTAGGCCAATCTATCGGCAACTTAGGGGGTCCTTGGTGGTTTATCAACATGTGGCTTAGTCTCCACATGCACAAGCGCCTTGAATTCGACCTCTTTGCACAGTGCTTCCCCAGGGACATAGCTGAAGATTATAAATTGGACGAAGAAGAATCGGCAACTCGCTCCCCCTTGAACTTTGGCGAAGCTGCCATAGTGTTACCTGGCACTGGTGGTAATGAAGACCAGGTTAGTCGATTCTTTCAGACTCTGTATGAAGGTCTGACCAGAGAACAGCGGCCATGGATGCCTTATGAAGATCAAGAGACCAGATTTCCTCTGACTTTCCATCCCTTCAATGATGCTCTCAACAAGGACCGTGATGTGATGATGGCAATTATCACCCCAAGAGCCATACCAGTGAACTTCTTCGGTAGTGGGAAAGTTTCCAATCTGACCTATGAGTTTTATAACCCATCGGCACTAGCTCGCCAACTGGCTTTCAGCCAACTGCCGATTGCACTTTGCTACGCCGATGTGGTAAAGCCGAGGGAGACCATCACCAGCAATCTTGAATGGATCAGAATAGCTCAACTTCCCCCAAACGCCGATACAGATGTCGACCTATCGGCTTGGATCCCAGCTCTCTTCATTACTCAGGCATACAAACAATGGTGGGAAGAGTGGAAAGAGCATCTGTTCTGTAGATCGGCCCTCACATATCGTGGCATGATCGACCCCAAATACAAGGTCCCCGATAATACTGTAAGCATTTTAACTGATGTTTCAATCCTTTCACTCTCATCTTCTATCGGTAACTCACTTTCTTTGTTTTATACAGGTCGATGATATGCCACCATTAGTTAGCAGAAGTGGCAGGCCGATCGAACTCCTTGCATCGGGCCCGATCTCTTTGATCAGCAACAACGCTCCAAGCTTGGCTGCTTTAATGCACCGGGGTGTGCGTTTCAAGAAAATCACCACCAAGCGAACGAACATCCTCGTCGTTAGCTGCCACTGGTTTGGCACAAGCTTCAAGGTAAATTCTTGAATTCCTCAACTTATACCGATTCCATTCTTACATTTACACAATTTTTCAGGACACATCGGCTAGCATGGGAACTTCATCGGTAACTTTTATTATTTCAATCAGAACCTCATCAATACCCTGTTACACTTATACTCATAAAACTTTCATTGTTGTATCAGCACACTGGCAAATCGGCAAAGACCAGAAGTACCAAAATAACTGCCGATGCCCCCCAGTCTAGCCAACCAAAGAGAAAGGGTCCCAAGTGTACCAAGTCACAAGCGAAGCGTCAGAGAACAGCAACGCCTCCTCCTCCTCCAAGGTCACTGATCCCGGTGGAATTGTTCCCCTCTTCTCCAGAAGCTCAGATACAGCAGGTACCATCTCCAACTCAGCCACAAGAAGAACCTCAGCCTGAAGAACTTCAACCAGAAGAACCCCAGCCAGAAGAGATATCAACTAATGTACACAAGCAGACCACCGATCCAACAAGCTTAATCATAGCATCGGTAGTTTCCTCGAATTAGACAAGTACTGCACCCCCTCAAGGTAACGTGCTCTCTATGAAATTACTGCCGATGGACCTATTTTCCACTTCATAATTATTTCTGTTAATCTTTCAGCTGACATAGTTTTATCGACAATTCCTGCCGATCAACCTGTAGTACCATCGGCCTCAACTAGCCAGAGGCGAGAGATAGCTCTGAGACAAGAAAGTTATTTGATTATCATTCTTTATTTTACTAATATTTCATCATCAAATAACACATCTCCTTTTATCTTTCAAAAACAAGATTCTCCCGACAGCCTGTTCTCCTTCGCCATCGAAATCACCGAAGATGAAGGTGAGGAAGCGAGTTCTTCTCAAGCATTTGGGATCTCATCGGCAGAAATCAGAACAAAGCTAGAGGATCTGCTGGCCCTGCTTCACCAGGATACAGCCCAACTGGTTGATGACTCCGATCCAACCAAGGCTCTATTTAAAGCTCTCAGAGGCCAGATCCCTGCCGATGCTGAGGAGATCCTCTTCAAGGCTGCACACTTAGAGAGTCGACAGCTTCAGTACCAAAAGGCCACTCAGCATCTTGCCGATAGGGCCACCTATGCCCAGCTTTCAGAGGACGTGATGAAGGTAAAGCATCTTGCCGATGAGAAGCATAAGAGCATCGGCATTCTAAAATCCTTAGAGGATGTACTAAAGCAAAAGGTTTTTGACCTATCGACAAAAAGAGAAGCTCTGTTGGCAGAACTTAAACAAGTGGAAGAAGCTCTATCCCAAGCTCAACAGGATGAAAGCCAGCTGCTTGAAGCGATCAAGACTCTCGAACAGGAGCGAAACATCCAAGCCCGCAAGGCATTGTAGATGAAGAAGCTGAAACCAGTGGAAGGATCTGCCGACGAAGACATCAGAGAGATAGAAGAAGCTGACCAAATTCGTCTGCGCACTATAACAGCCATCCAAGCCTTGCTGAATGTATGAACTCTTCATCGACGGCGTATTTTGCTCTCTCTTTAAAACACTTCTGATGATTTTGGTCTAGCCGATAGGACTGTTATCGGCACCTTTTTAAAACATTAAGTCCGGCCCCAAATACACTTTATTCCAGCCGATAGGAATGTTATCGGCATTTAAACTTTCATGCATCAATCCATATGCTAGGATAATATTTCTTTAAGTATTTGCCATTCAATGCCCTAGGAAATTCAACTCCTTCAAGAGTTTCCAAAATATAGGCATTGCTAGGAGCAGATCGATTTATCCGATAGGGACCCTCCCAATTTGGAGACCACTTCTCAAACTTCGAACTTTTAGTCCCGATCGGTAAGATTAATTTCCACACTAAGTCTCCATCGGCAAACTCCTTAGCCTTTACCTTCTTATCATACAATCTGGCAACTCTCTTTTTATTTTCTTCTATACTTATCAAAGCCCTTAACCGATGCCCCAATAAATCATCCAACTCGTCTTTCATCAAAGTAGCAAAGTCATCGGCAGTCAGCTGATCTTGAAAAGATAGTCGCCTAGATCCGGTTTTAATCTTCCATGGTAACACAACATCGTGTCCATACACCAACTGATAAGGCGAAACTTTGGTCGACCCATGACAAGCCATCCGATACGACCATAAAGCTTCATTCAACAACGTATGCCACCTCCTACGATTTTCTACAATCTTCCGTTTGATGAGTTTAATAATTCATTTGTTAGATGCTTCGCCCTGTCCATTGGCTTGAGCATAATAAGGAGAAGAATTCAACACTTTAATTCCCATACCGATTGCAAATTCATCAAACTCTCCCGATGTAAACATAGTATCCTAATTGGTAGTAGTCATTTGAGGAATACCAAATCGGTAAATAACATGCTCTTTTACAAAATCAATCATATTGGCCGATGAGACTTTCTTCAAAGGAATAGCTTCAACCCACTTGGTGAAATAATCAGTGGCAACCAAGATGAACTTATGCCCTTTGCTTGATGGTGGGTAAATCCGGCCGATTAGATCAATAGCCCATCCCCGAAACGGCCAAGGTTTTATAATGGGATTCATGGCCGATGCGGGTGCCCTTTGAACATTACCAAATTTCTGACATCCTTGACATCCCTTGAAATATTTAAAACAATCCTCAAGTATGGTTGGCCAATAATACCCGTTCCTCCTCATCATCCATTTCATCTTAAAAGCCGACTGATGTGCTCCACACACCCCCTCATGGATCTCACCCATCAAACTTTTAGCTTCATCATCGCCTAAGCATCTGAGGATAATTCCATCTATTGTTCGGTAATAGAACTCGTCTTCGAGAAGTACGTACTTGGTAGCTTGAAACCGAACACGTCTCTCAACCTTCTTAGATGGATACTTTAAATAATCAATAATTTCTTTTCTCCAATCATCGGCACTTATTGCCGATAACGTGTTCAATACGGGTTGATACCCTGAGGCGTGTTGAGCCAACCGATTAGCCTCCTCATTATGTAACCGAGGAACATGCTCTAATCGGAAATCTTTGAATTCCCTTAGTAGTTGCATGCTCTTTTCGTAATAAGTTATCAGGAGTTCGCTTCGGCATTCATAGCTCCCAGCCAATTGATTTATAACCAGCATAGAATCCCCGAAGATTTCAACAGCGTGAGCATGAACTTCTTTTAACAACTCCAACCCTTTGATTAAAGCCTGATACTCGGCTTGATTATTTGTTGACGTGGCAACAATCAGCAAAGAGAACTCGTACTTCCTTCCCTAAGGGGAAATTAACACTATGCCGATCCCTGCCCCCCCGGTCACCCATAGATCCATCAAAGAAGAGTGTCCAAGGCACAATTTCCAAAGTCCCCACTGCACCGCGATGTTGAGTCACAAAATCGGCCATAATCTGTCCTTTAACCGCTTTAACCGATTCGTAACGCAGATCGAATTCCGACAGAGCCAAAATCCACTTACCGATCCTGCCACTCATAATCGGCATAGATAGCATATATCGGACCACATCATCTTTGCATATAACAGTGCACTCGGCCAATAGCAAATAGTGCCGTGAACTTAGTGCATGAGAAATATAGGCATAAACATAATTTTTCAATAGATGAATACATGAGTATTTGCCATTCAATGCCCTGGAAAATTCAACTCCTTCGAGAGTTTCAAAAATATAGGCATTGCTAGTAGTAGATCGATTTATCCGATAGGGACCCTCCCAATCGGGAGACCACTTCTCAAACTTCGAACTTTTAGTCCCGATCGGTAAGATTAATTTCCACACTAAGTCTTCATCGGCAAACTCCTTAGCCTTTACCTTCTTATCATACAATCTGGCAACTCTCTTTTTATTTTCTTCTATACTTATCAAAGCCCTTAACCTATGAACCGCTAAATCATCCAACTCGTCTTTCATCAAAGTAGCATAGTCATCGGCAGTCAGCTGATCTTGAAAAGATAGTCGCCTAGATCCGGTTTTAATCTTCCATGGTAACACAACATCGTGTCCATACACCAACTGATAAGGCGAAACTTTGGTCGACCCATGACAAGCCATCCGATGCGACCATAAAGCTTCATTCAACAACGTATGCCACCTCCTACGATTTTCTACAATCTTCCGTTTGATGAGTTTAATAATTCCTTTGTTAGATGCTTCGCCCTGTCCATTGGCTTGAGCATAATAAGGAGAAGAATTCAACACTTTAATTCCCATACCGATTGCAAATTCATCAAACTCTCCCGATGTAAACATAGTACCCTAATTGGTAGTAGTCATTTGAGGAATACCAAATCGGTAAATAACATGCTCTTTTACAAAATCAATCATATTGGCCGATGAAACTTTCTTCAAAGAATAGCTTCAACCCACTTGGTGAAATAATCAGTGGCAACCAAGATGAACTTATGCCCTTTGCTTGATGGTGGGTAAATCTGGCCGATTAGATCAATAGCCCATCCCCGAAATGGCTAAGGTTTAATAATGGGATTCATGGCCGATGCGGGTGCCCTTTGAACATTACCAAATTTCTGACATCCTTGACATCCCTTGAAATATTTAAAACAATCCTCAAGTATGGTTGGCCAATAATACCCGTTCCTCCTAATCATCCATTTCATCTTAAAAGCCGACTAATGTGCTCCACACACCCCCTCATGCATCTCACCCATCAAACTTTTAGCTTCATCATCGCCTAAGCATCTGAGGATAATTCCATCTATTGTTCGGTAATAGAACTCGTCTTCGAGAAGTACGTACTTGGTAGCTTGAAACCGAACACGTCTCTCAACCTTCTTAGATGGATCCTTTAAATAATCAATAATTTCTTTTCTCCAATCATCGGCACTTATTGCCGATAACGTGTTCAATACGGGTTGATACCCTGAGGCGTGTTGAGCCAACCGATTAGCCTCCTCATTATGTAACCGAGGAACATGCTCTAATCGGAAATCTTTGAATTCCCTTAATAGTTGCATGCTCTTTTCGTAATAAGTTATCAGGACTTCGCTTCGGCATTCATAGCCCCCAGCCAATTGATTTATAACCAGCATAGAATCCCCGAAGATTTCAACAGCGTCAGCATGAACGTCTTTTAACAACTCCAACCCTTGGAATAAAGCCTGATACTCGGCTTGATTATTTGTTGACGTGACAACAATCAGCAAAGAGAACTCATACTTCCTTCCCTAAGGGGAAATTAACACTATGCCGATCCCTGCCCCCCGGTCACCCATAGATCCATCAAAGAAGAGTGTCCAAGGCACAATTTCCAAAGTCCCCACTGCACCGCGATGTTGACTCACAAAATCGGCCATAATCTGTCCTTTAACCGCTTTAACCGATTCGTAACGCAGATCGAATTCCAACAGTGCCAAAATCCACTTGCCGATCCTGCCACTCATAATCGACATAGATAGCATATATCGGACCACATCATCTTTGCATATAACAGTGCACTCGGCCAATAGCAAATAGTGCCTGAACTTAGTGCATGAGAAATATAGGCATACACATAATTTTTCAATAGCTGAATACATGAGTATTTGCCATTCAATGCCCTGGAAAATTCAACTCCTTCGAGAGTTTCCAAAATATAGGCATTGCTAGTAGTAGATCGATTTATCCGATAGGGACCCTCCCAATTGGGAGACCACTTCTCAAACTTCAAACTTTTAGTCCCGATCGGTTAGATTAATTTCCACACTAAGTCTTCATCGGCAAACTCCTTAGCATTTACCTTCTTATCATACAATCTGGCAACTCTCTTTCTATTTTCTTCTATACTTATCAAAGCCCTTAACCGATGAACCGCTAAATCATCCAACTCGTCTTTCATCAAAGTAGCATAGTCATCGGCAGTCAGCTGATCTTGAAAAGATAGTCGCCTAGATCCGGTTTTAATCTCCCATGGTAACACAACATCGTGTCCATACACCAACTGATAAGGTGAAACTTTGGTCGACCCATGACAAGCCATCCGATACGACCATAAAGCTTCATTCAACAACGTATGCCACCTCCTATGATTTTCTACAATCTTCCGTTTGATGAGTTTAATAATTCCTTTGTTAGATGCTTCGCCCTGTCCATTGGCTTGAGCATAATAAGGAGAAGAATTCAACACTTTAATTCCCATACCGATTGCAAATTCATCAAACTCTCCCAATGTAAACATAGTACCCTAATTGGTAGTAGCCATTTGAGGAATACCAAATCAGTAAATAACATGCTCTTTTACAAAATCAATCATATTGGCCGATGAGACTTTCTTCAAAGGAATATCTTCAACCCACTTGGTGAAATAATCAGTGGCAACCAAGATGAACTTATGCCCTTTGCTTGATGGTGGGTAAATCTGGCCGATTAGATCAATAGCCCATCCCCGAAACGGCCAAGGTTTAATAATGCGATTCATGGCCGATGCGGGTGCCCTTTGAACATTACCAAATTTCTGACATCCTTGACATCCCTTGAAATATTTAAAACAATCCTCAAGTATGGTTGGCCAATAATACCCGTTCCTCCTAATCATCCATTTCATCTTAAAAGCCGACTGATGTGCTCCACACACCCCTTCATGGATCTCACCCATCAAACTTTTAGCTTCATCATCGCCTAAGCATCTGAGGATAATTCCATCTATTGTTCGGTAATAGAACTCGTCTTCGAGAAGTACGTACTTTGGTAGCTTGAAACCGAACACATCTCTCAACCTTCTTAGATGGATCCTTTAAATAATCAATAATTTCTTTTCTCCAATCATCGGCACTTATTGCCGATAACGTGTTCAATATGGGTTGATACCCTGAGGTGTGTTGAGCTAACCGATTAGCCTCCTCATTATGTAACCGAGGAACATGCTCTAATCGGAAATCTTTGAATTCCCTTAATAGTTGCATGCTCTTTTCGTAATAAGTTATCAGGACTTCGCTTCGGCATTCATAGCTCCCAGCCAATTGATTTATAACCAGCATAGAATCCCCGAAGATTTCAACAGCATCAGCATGAACTTCTTTTAACAACTCCAACCCTTTGATTAAAGCCTGATACTCGGCTTGATTATTTGTTGACGTGGCAACAATCAGCAAAGAGAACTCATACTTTCTTCCCTAAGGGGAAATTAACACTATGTCGATCCCTGCCCCCCGGTCACCCATAGATCCATCAAAGAAGAGTGTCCAAGGTACAATTTCCAAAGTCCCCACTGCACCGCGATCCACATCAACTTTGCATATAATAGTGCACTCGGCCAATAGCAAATAGTGCCTCAACTTAGTGCATGAGAAATATAGGCATAAACATAATTTTTCAATAGCTGAGTACATGAGTATTTGCCATTCAATGCCCTGGGAAATTCAACTCCTTCAAGAGTTTCCAAAATATAGGCATTGCTAGGAGTAGATCGATTTATCCGATAGGGACCCTCCCAATTGGGAGACCACTTCTCAAACTTCGAACTTTTAGTCCCGATCGGTAAGATTAATTTCCACACTAAGTCTCCATCGGCAAACTCCTTAGCCTTTACCTTCTTATCATACAATCTGGCAACTCTCTTTTTATTTTCTTCTATACTTATCAAAGCCCTTAACCGATGAACAGCTAAATCATCCAACTCGTCTTTCATCAAAGTAGCATAGTCATCACCAGTCAGCTGATCTTGAAAATATAGTCGCCTAGATCCTGTTTTAATCTCCCATGGTAACACAACATCGTGTCCATACACCAACTGATAAGGCGAAACTTTGGTCGACCCATGACAAGCCATCCGATACGACCATAAAGCTTCATTCAACAACGTATGCCACCTCCTACGATTTTCTACAATCTTCCGTTTGATGAGTTTAATAATTCCTTTGTTAGATGCTTCGCCCTGTCCATTGGCTTGAGCATAATAAGGAGAAGAATTCAACACTTTAATTCCCATACCGATTGCAAATTCATCAAACTCTCCCGATGTAAACATAGTACCCTAATTGGTAGTAGTCATTTGAGGAATACCAAATCGGTAAATAACATGCTCTTTTACAAAATCAATCATATTGGCCGATGAGACTTTCTTCAAAGGAATAGCTTCATCCCACTTGGTGAAATAATCAGTGGCAACCAAGATTAACTTATGCCCTTTGCTTGATGGTGGGTAAATCTGGCCGATTAGATCAATAGCCCATCCCCGAAACGGCCAAGGTTTAATAATGGGATTCATGGCCGATGCGGGTGCCCTTTGAACATTACCAAATTTCTGACATGCTTGACATCCCTTGAAATATTTAAAACAATCCTCAAGTATGGGTGGCCAATAATACCCGTTCCTCCTAATCATCCATTTCATCTTAAAAGCCGACTGATGTGCTCCACACACCCCTTCATGGATCTCACCCATCAAACTTTTAGCTTCATCATCGCCTAAGCATCTGAGGATAATTCCATCTATTGTTCGGTAATAGAACTTGTCTTCGAGAAGTACGTACTTGGTAGCTTGAAACCAAACACGTCTCTCAACCTTCTTAGATAGATCCTTTAAATAATCTATAATTTCTTTTCTCCAATCATCGGCACTTATTGCCGATAACGTGTTCAATACGGGTTGATACCCTGTGGTGTGTTGAGCCAACCGATTAGCCTCCTCATTATGTAACCGAGGAACATGCTCTAATCGGAAATCTTTGAATTCCCTTAACAGTTGCATGCTCTTTTCGTAATAAGTTATCAGGACTTCGCTTCGGCATTCATAGCTCCCAGCCAATTGATTTATAACCAGCATAGAATCCCTGAAGATTTCAACAGCGTCAGCATGAACTTCTTTTAACAACTCCAAGCATTGGATTAAAGCCTGATACTCGGCTTGATTATTTGTTGACGTGGCAACAATCGGCAAAGAGAACTCATACTTCCTTCCCTGAGGGGAAATTAACACTATGCCGATCCCTGCCCCCCGGTCACACATAGATCCATCAAAGAAGAGTGTCCAAGGCACAATTTCCAAAGTCCCCACTGCACCACGATGTTGAGTCACAAAATCGGCCATAATCTGTCCTTTAACCGCTTAACCGATTCGTAACGCAGATCGAATTCCGACAGTGCCAAAATCCACTTACCGATCCTGCCACTCATCATATATCGGACCACATTATATTTGCATATAACAGTGCACTCGGCCAATAGCAAATAGTGCCTCAACTTGGTGCATGAGAAATATAGGCATAAACATAATTTTTCAATAGCCGAATACATGGTCTCAGCATCAATCAATCTTCTGCTTAAATAGTATATCACACGCTCCTTCCCTTCAAATTCTTGAATCAAAGCCGAACCGATGACCATCCCATCAGTAGACAAATATAATCTAAAGGGCTTTCCTTGCTGAGGTGGAATCAAGACTAGAGGATTTGTCAAATAACTCTTGATTTTATCTAAGGCCAACTGTTGCTCTTCTCCCCATATAAATTCTTGATCAGCTTTCAATTTAAGTAAAGGACTAAAAGCACGAATTTTACTGGATAAATTGGAAATAAACCGCCTGATAAAATTTATTTTGCCGATCTGAGATTGGAGCTCAGTCTTGTTGGTGGGAGCAACTATTTTGTTAATAGCATCGATAGATCTTCTGCTAATTTCAGTTCCCCTTTGATGCACCATGAAACCAAGAAATTGCCCTGCCAATACGCCAAATGCTCACTTGTTAGGGTTCATCTTTAAACCATGCTTCCTTGTACATTCTAACACTTTCGCAGATCGGCAAGATGCTTCGTGAAATCTCCAGACTTAACCACCACACCATCAAAATAAATTTCCACCAACTTGCCGGTGAACTCATGAAAGATAAAATTCATAGCCCTCTGATAAGTAGCACCGGCATTTTTCAAACCAAAGGTCATGATTATCCATTCAAATAACCCAACATGACCAGGACATCTAAATGCAGTCTTTGGAATGTCTTGTTCAGCCATGAATATTTGATTATACCCTGCATTGCCACCCATAAAGCTTATGATCCGATGCCCAGCCGCAACATCAACTAGTAAATCGGCAACCGGCATTGGGTAACCATCCATCGGCGTAGCTTTATTGAGATTCCTGAAGTCAATGCAAACTCGAAGCTTCTCATTTTTCTTGTAAACTGGAACAACATTGGAAATCCATTCGGCATACCGACACTGCCGAATAAATTTAGCTTCAATAAGTTTGGTTATTTCGGCCTTAATATCATGAAGAATATTAGGATTACATCGGTGAGCTGGCTGTTGATGTGGCCAAAATCCAGATTTGATGGGTAACTGATGTTCAACAATTGGTCGGTCTAAACCAGGCATCTCAGTATAATCCCAAGCAAAGCAATCTTTATATTCCTTTAACAAATCAGTTAACCGCTGCTTACACTCAGAATCTAACTTAGCACTAATAAAAGTAGGTCTAGGTTTATCCCCATTACCTATATCTACCTCTATTAAATCATCAGCCGATGTAAACCCCTGGCCTAATTTTCCATCATCGGTGAACCTATCCATTAAAACTCCTCATCAAAACTGACTGCTTGGATCGGTGGAATTTCATAATCGGCAACCTTAAGGAAGTCTTTCTCTCAAATTTCACCTAAAATGCATCTGGTCCTTTCATAAGTATCTGCCTCTGCCGATGCAATGACATAAGAAGAATCTCTTGGGACAATTTCGATCTTGTCACCTACCCACTGGACCAAGCATTGGTGCATTGTAAACGGGATGCAACAATTGCCATGAATCCAATCTCTCCCTAGCAGCAGATTATAAGCACCCTTTCCACTGATCATGAAGAAAGTTGTCGGCAAAGTTTTGCTGCCGATGGTCAACTCGACGCATATTGCTCCCTTAACCGGAGACACATTTCCTTCAAAATCTTTCAGCATCATATCGGTCTTGATCAAATCTTGATCTCCTTTCGCAAGCTTCTGATAGACTGCGTATGGCATGATATTGATGGTAGCCCCACCATCAACAAGTATCTTGGTCATCGGCTGCCCATCAACCCTTCCTTTGACAAACAAAGCTTTAAGATGCTGCCTTTCATTGTCGGCAGGCTTTTCAAAGATAGCCGTCATCGGATCCAGAGCTAGCTGAGCTATCTGGTCGGAAAAATCCAATTCCTCATCATCACTGGACGGCACAATAAACTCCATCGGCAACATAAATACCATGTTAACGTCTGCCGATGGTCCTTTCCCTTTAGGATCCGGGTGCCGATCTCCAAATTTGTCAGAATTCTCGCCTTTGTTCAAGTTTTCTTGCCTTTCACGTTGCAGCTTCCTTTTCTGTGTCCTAGTCAACCCCTTTGGACACCATGGAGGAAGTTGTGGCTACCTTACTGAAGGGCGATGACTTTCCCTTGACTCCATACGATAGGTATTAGCATCCCTGTAAAATATGAATTCATCGAGAACTCGAGCATTTGCCATCTCTTCAAGCTCCTCTTGGTTCCTAGGAAAGTACCCAACACGATCACCAAGCCTATCATGCACACTGAGCCTGCCCCCAGCCGATCATGAACTGAAGTCCTCCCCCTAATCGGCTCATCGAATCGCCGATCATCGTTTTGATACTATCGATTAGGTCTATCATACTGATCATAACCATTGCATTCAGGCCAATCTCTGACAGTAGGCAGTTTAATATTCTACTCCCAACAATGGATAAAGAATGGGCAGCTCCAGTGATCCTTGTGCCGATTCCACTCCTGCCGGCGCCTCTCCTCTTCCCAACGATAGTCTTCTTGTTGACGCCGATACTGATCCTCGCGTTGCTGCCAAGTCTCCCAATGCCTTCTTTGAGTTATCACAATGCCAGATCGGGGAGGCCTTCCTGAGCTAGTTCCCTCCTGGATCAAACCTTTTCCTTTAGCATCGGCAGCAGTAATCTGGTGTTGAGGATCCACCGATGCACTTCTTTCTGCTGCCTCTGACGTCAAGACCTTGGTTTTTTCCTTAACATCCAACATATTCGTTGAGAAAGGATGTTGATCGATCTTCATCGGCTTCTGAGCTTTAGAATTATCAAATTTGATTCTCCCAGATTCTATAGCCGATTGCAGCTGTTGCCTGAAAACCTTACATTCATTTGTACTATGAGATGTTGCATTGTGCCACTTGCAGTACTTCATCTTTTTAATTCTTCAGCCGATGGAATCACATGATTGGGTGATATCAAATATTCTATTGGCTTTGGTGATATCAAATGCAAACTTTTCTGGCTCTTTATGCCCAAAAGGGCAAGACATCGGCTTTTTATTTTTCACCCACTCTGCTAAGCCGATGACTGGCTCTTCATCAGAATCTGAGCTTGCTGCCTCATCAACAAATGATACCTTTTTATTCCATGCTCTCTTGGGCTCAAAGGGTTTGATATCCTGGTCAGAAATTCTCTGCACCAAGTGACTTAGGCTCTCGAACTCTTGAGAAGCATACTTGTCTCTGATATGTGGCAACAAACCCTGGAAAGCCAAATCGGCTAGTTGCCGATCATCTAGAACCGGACTATAGCATTTATTCTTGACCTCCCGCAATCTCTGCACAAAACTTTCAATCGATTCATCATTGCATTGTTTCAATCTGACCAAATCGTTGATCTTCTTCTCATGAACTCCAGGAAAGAAGTATTTGTGGAATTGCTTCTCCAGATCGGCTCAAGTAATCGCCGAGTTGGGAGGTAACGATATGAACCAAGTAAAAGCTGATCCAGACAAAGATGACGAGAACAAACGAACCCTTAACTCGTCTCTGTTAGCAGCCTCCCCACATTGGATGATGAACCTGTTGACGTGCTCCATGGTTGATGTGTCATCCTGTCCACAAATCTTAGTGAAATCTGTTACCTTGTACCGATTTGGAAGTGGGATTAAATCATATGCAGGAGGATACGGTGTCCGATAAGAGTAAGTGTTGACTTTGGGCTTTATCCCAAATTGGTCTCTCATTACTTCAGCTATCTTATCGGCCCAGTAGGCATCGGCATCTTGCCGATGAGGCGGTTGCGGATCTGGCACCTATTGATATGCTTCCATGTGTCTCTGAGGTGCACGATCTGCATGGAACATGGGGTTGATCATCTGACCACCAATCTGCTGACCAAGATTCATCGGCTGGTTGACCAACCCTGGATTCTGAAACCCAGGTTGAATTTGGCCTTGTTGAAACCCTGGAGCCTGATGATTCTACTGAGGCATTTGTGGAAAGACTAACTGTCCCGTCCATCCACTGTTAGCATTCATCGGCATAAACCCTGCCGATGGCTGGAAATTGGGCATCATCATTGAATTGACATACCCTGGCTGTGTCATGAACCTCTGCTGCGTCGGCATTGAGTCTACCGATGCGTTAGGCATCTGGAACGTTGGAGCTTGAGAATTTCCAGTGTAAGGTCTTGCAGTAGTAGTTGTAGTATACTGGGGACACTGATTCATCGGCAGATTTGGAGGTGCCGATGCCATAGGAGCCTTGCCTGTCACATCAGCCACTTGAGACGTTCCAAGAGTCTTCAACATTATCTCTAGGGGCATAACATAACCCCACCAGTTGGGAGGAACAGATCCCGACATTGCCGATGCCAATAGATCTGTGGCAAGCTTGATTTGCCCGTTTGATGTTGATGGATCGGTCATCATCGGTGTAGATTATGCATTAGTGATCCCCAAGGTATTTGGAGGAGAAGTAACCTCTATACCCGCAGCGGCTGTAGTAACCGATGGAGCTGTAACCACTAGTGATCCCGGCTGATGATGGGCAGGACCCACATAATTGGGTGGCAACTGTCCTTCTTTGAAAGTTCTAGCCACGGCATTGAAAACCGTATTGGACAGCACACTAGCTTGATTGATCAAGGCACGGTTAATAGCATTATCAACCGTGTCTTGAAGTTTACCAGGATTGGCTTCAAAAGTAATCGTCTAAGGTGCCGGCAATGCTTTTTTCTGGATCACCTCGCCACTCCTGTTAATACTGAAGGATTTGAAACATTGCTGCTTGTAGTCCTCCATGGCTTTTGCAATAGCTTGCTTCTGCTCATCTCTGAGATTGGCTTCCGTCACGGGGATGACGTTCTCCAAGTCGAACTCGGTATTCGCCATGTTGATTTTGATCTTGAATCTTGTCCCACCGGGCGTGCCAAAACATGTGTTGGTGCAAAAGCTGATCTGCAAACACAAAGGGCTAATACCCGATTTAAACGTTAAGGTGTGCTAGCCGATTTGACCTTACAATCGGCAAAGGTGATAACTCGAACACTTTGGTCCCGACAACATCGATGCGCCTGGATGTCACGGCCAAGAGGTGCTCACGCGGAACTTGAGAACACGCCAAGCTTAAGTCGACGAATTCCTAAGAACTCGTAATAAAAGGAAAATATGACGAAGTCGTCGAAAAGTAGATGCTGGAATATGAGTAAAGACTTGTATTTGATTGATTGATAGATTGTCATTACATTGCTGTAGGGTCTACATTTATACCCTGTCTGAAGAGCTACAACTAGACACGACTAGGACTCGAATTCCAAGCTTAACGGAACCCGTACACAAGACGAATTATAATAACTAAAGGAAACATAAAACTACCCCCTTGTAGCCGACCGGGGCACCGCCACAGATCAATCGGCAATCTCCACGCTTTTCTTTAGAGCCATCGGCAGACCTCCTGTCGTGGCCATCGGCAAACATTAATACTGGTCATCGGCACGAACACATCACCACCTCTGGACTTAGTCACATTCAATTTTCTCCTCATCGGCAACCACCGTCGGCACCTTCCCTGTAGACTAGTTACCGTTGCTTCATGTGCCGATCTATTCTTTTCTAACCCCAGGTACGCATCAAAAGATACGTGTCCAGAACGGTGTCAACAGTTAGAAGATTTAGCCGGGCATCGGTTGAAAGCTTTGGTTAACATAGAAGAGAATAAGAAGAGAGTATCTAGGTGGTATGATAAAAAGGTAAAAATCTAATGAGTTTATCGATGGAGATTTAGTTTGGAAATTAATTTTACCGATTGGGACTAAAAGTTTGAAATTTGGAAAATGGTCTCCTAATTGCGAAGGTCCTTATCAGATAAGTTGATCTGCTCCTGGCAATGCATATATTCTAGAGACTCTCGAAGGAGTTGAATTTCCTAGGGCATTTAATGGAAAATATTTAAAAAGTTAATATCCTAGTGTCTAGGTTGCTGCATAAGAAGTTTAAGTGCCGATAACAATCCTATCGGCTGGATTAAATACTAGTCTTTTCAAGAGAACTGGTAAAACGTGTTGCCGATGAAGAGGTTTACAAATTTAGCAAAGCTTGGATAGCTAATATCGCACGCAGGTGAATCTGGTTGGCTTCCTCTATCTCTCGGGTGTCTTCATCGGCTGAGCCTTCTACTGGTTTTAGCTTCTTCTTCATTTGTAGCGCCTTGCGAGCTTGGGTATACCTTTCCTACTGGAGTTTTTTGAGCACATCGGGTAGTTGGCATTCTTCCTGCTTGGCCTGGGTTAACGCTTCTTCAACTTGTTTAAGTTCAGCAAGCAGAGCCTCTCTCTTTGCCAATAGATCAGAAATTTTCTGCTTTAATTCGGTGCCTGAGGATTGCAAAGTGTCGATGCTCTTGTGCTACTCATCGGCAGCATGCTTTACCTACACCATTTCCTCTTTAAGTTGGGCATGGGCAGTTCTATCAGCAAGGCGTTGAACAGCTTTTTGGTACTGGTGCTGGCGACTCTCTAGATGGGCAGCTTGGAAGAGCATCTCTTCGGCATCGACAGGGATCTGACCACAAAGAGTTTTGAAAATAGCCTTAGCCAGGTCGGAGTCATCTAACAGCTGAGCTGTGTCTTGCTGCAGTAGCCCCAACAGGTCTTCTAGCTTGGATTTAATTTCTGTCGATGCGATTCCATGTGCCAAAGAAGAACTCGCCTCTTCTCCTTCATCATCAGAAATGTCAATGGCGAAAGAGAACAGGCTATCAGGGGAGTCTTGTTCCTAAAAATAGAGGAGAAAGTGAGTCAGACAGAGTGAGGAATGAACGGTGCAGAGTTGATAAGATTGGGTGACTTACTTGCTTTAAGGCAATCTCCTGCCTTTGGCTTGGTGACATGACTTGGATTGTGCCCTGGTCGGCTAGATCTGTCGATGGAGTATCTTCAGCTGGAAAGTTGTTTAAATATTAAAGATAGTATCTTTGTAAGTAGTTCATCGGTGATGACTTTGTGATTGATATTTTACCTTGAAGGGAAGCGGTGATTGTTTGCTCAGGAGCGACGGCAAATGACGTACCTTGATCAGATGGATCGATGGCTTGTTTAGGTGCATCGGTCGGGTTTGCTTGAATCTGGGGTGCCGGATGAGGCGGAGAGGATGGTGCTGCCTTCTACCATTTCAGTTTTGTCTTAGTGCTTGTTGGAGCCTTTCTCTTGGGCTGGGCTTTGTTGGCTATTGACTGGGGGGCATTGGCAACTGATTATTAAACATCTTGGACCCTTGCCGATGCGCTGGTTTGCTGCTATGAGACATAAAGTTTTGTGAGTTGAATGTAAGATCAAAGAAACGCTTCTAAAATTTATTAAGAATGAAAGTATCTAATGCAGAGCAAAGTTACCGATGACGTTCCAGTTGTGGTCGATGCGCCTTGAATAGATGGTATAAGTATAGGTCGAAATCGGTATAGCAGTAATTGAGGATTTTTACCTTGAAAGCTTGTGCCAGGGTAGCGATAGCAACCGATGGAGTGGCCTTTTATTGCTTGGTAGTCATCTTCTTAAAACGAACGCCTAGGTGCATCAGAGTTGCTAAGCTGGGGGCATTGTGGCTGACCAAAGAGATTGGAGATGTTGGCCGGAGATCGAATGGCCGCCTGCTTTTGCTTGCTGATGGTACCGGATCATCGACCTATCAAAATAAAGAGATAAGTTGCCGATAAAGTTGGAAGTAGATGAAGGATTGAGTATCAGAAAGGGACTTACAACGTCATTGGGAATTTCATGCTTGGGGTCGATCATATTCTGATATATGTGAGCCGATGTCATGAACAATTGTTCCTTCTATTCCTCCTACCATAGCTTTTAGGATTCGCTAATGAAGGAAGCTGGGACCCAGGCCGATAGGTCAATGTCTGTTGTATCGGCATCTAGCAGAAGTTGAGCTACCCTTATCTATTCGAGACCACTCATGATTGCTTCCCTCGGCTTGACCACATCGGCATAGCAGAGTTTGATTGGCAGCTGGACAAAAGCCAACTAGCGAGATAATGCCGATGGTTTCTACAATTCATAGATTGTGTTGGTATTCTTTCCACTACCGAAGGTGTTCACTAGAATTGCCCTTGGGGTGATAATTGCCATCATCAAGTCATTATCCTTATTGAGCGCTTCATCGGCAGGGTGAAAGAGGAGAGGGAACCTGGATTCTTCATCTTCATAAGGCATCCAAGCCCGATGATCCCTAGAAAAACCGCTGTAGAAAGTTTGAAAGAATCGGTCGATTTGATTCTCATTTGCATCGGTCCTAGGGAGGACTATGATGGCTTCGCCAAAATTGAGGGGCAAATGAGTTGCCGATTCATCTTCTACCAACGCGTAATCCTCGGCAATGTCCCGTGGAAACCACTGAGCAAAGAAATCCCATTATAGGCGCTTGTGCATATGGGCATTAAGCCACATATTGATGAACCACCAGGGGCCTCCTAAATTGCCGATGGGTTCACGTAGCAAAAGTTTCTCGGCCGCTTGATGAAGGAGGTGATAAGCAGAACTCAGGAGGTATCGGCCGAGGGGGAATCAGTGACCATTGGCTAGTCGCTTGGCCGCTGCTAAGTAAACACATGTCGGCCCTACCGATCGACTGCAAAAGATGAACTTGCCCAGCCACATGTTTAGCAAAGTGGCGTGCTCTCTTTGACCAACTAATCCATTTTGCCGATACTTGTGGATGTATCCTGACCAACCGCCGAAGTTACAGGTGTCTACTCTGTGCTCGGGTTTCTGATTATAAATACTACCATCATCGGCAGTAGAGATATCTAAGCCTGTGAGCATAAGTACATCGTCAAGTGTAGGGGACGCTGGGCCGTGACCAAACATAAAAGCATTGAAGGTATCTGACCAAAGTATGTGGCTGCTATCATCATCGACTCATTTTTCTCCATATTAGCAATGGAGAGTCTGATGCATTGGTCTAGTTTGCGTTCACCCTAGTACACCTCATTAGCCCCACTGGCTCTCAGAAACCAATGTTTCCACCCCTTAGTAGGTTTTGGCCAGGATTAGAAGGTGTCTTTCCACAAATCTAGGGAGAAGTTTTCAGCCCTGAAAGGGATCATGTTGGTTTCTACGTTTATTATATCATTGGGATACGGATTGCCCAACAGACTCAGACATTGGATGTGATGTTGTTTAGTAGGGATAACTATTTTGTCACTCAGTTCCTAGGTTTGGAGAATCTAAAGGATAGGAGAAAATGAAAGAAAAATACTGAGCGTATGAACTTGAAAGAATGTAAAAGTTGCAGTAAGAAAAGGAGAGAATGGAAACAAGGTTCACCTCAGGCACGATGAAGTTGATGGCCATTTCTTGGCTTAAAGGGGGAGACCAAAAGCTTCACGATTCTTGGCTTAAAGATCTTGCTGCAGGAGAGTTTCTTGGATTTTTGGAACTTCTTGTCGAGGTCGCCGCCGAAGAAGGTGATATTGGAGATGGAGAATGGCAAGGTAGAAGATCAGTTCTGAGGAAGGAAGTATTTATAGGTTGAGATGAGTGGGGGTATTTCTGGCTTATCTCTTTGCCGCATCCGTGAAATTCGAGGTTGTTCAGATGGATATGGTAACTGTTCGCATGATAATCAAGGGATTATGCAGGTGATTTGATGGCAAGTAATCATCATCTTGAAGATATTTCACTGTGCATAATATTTTAGTGAGTCATCGGCAATCTATCCTAACATTAAAGTTTTGGCGATGAGTGGTTTTCCCTATGATTTGATATGGGTGGTTGGAATATTTGAGATGTTTATTGAGATGCGAGAATCGAGGTTGAGGTTGTTTGGATTTGGTAGTAGTTTTTTACCAGAAGGAAAGTAATTATAAAAAGGGCGTCATTATCTAGAGTAAATTTTGCAGCATTAATGATTTCATACTCCAAAATTAGGGGACATGTGTTGACACTGTTTTTGGGTATGAATTGAGATGGTTAAGGAGAGCTCGTCGGTAGTGGGGAAGCTGCTATGCCAGAACAACAGAAGGATGCTGAGAACCGATTTAAATGATGCTGATGATAGGACAATAGTTGGTGGAAGGATGCTGCTAGCCTAGGGATGGAGATGATGGCTACTAATTATTGTCAATTGATCGCCGATGCCGATGCAGGGTGTTTGGTCGTCGATGCCGATGGAGGAAAGTGTAGAGGCTGTTAACGATGGGGTAGGACCGATGAAAACTTAAGACAGAGGGTGATGAAGGCTCTGTCGTAGCTAAAGGATACATAGGGATAGATAGTGATTATTTCTTTTTCTGTGATTATTTTAGTTTACCTTATGCGTAAGAGTCATGTTTACTTTGTTTAGATCTTAGTTGTATTTGATTGTGACTCTTGGATCAGGGTATAAATATAGAGTCGGCAACAATGTAATAGATATCAATCAATACTAAACACAAGTTTTACATCTACTTTTACATTTACTTTTCGATGACTTTGTCAACTCACATATTTTTTTTCTGTTTACGAGTTCTCAAGGATTCGATGAGTCATACTCGAGATTTCTTGAGTTCCGTGTGAGTACCTCTTGGCCATGACATCAGGGCGCATTGCTATTGTTGGGACCAAAGTATTCAAGTTATCACCTTTGTCGATTGCTAGGTCAAATCGGTTGGCACGCCTTAATATCAAAATTTGGTATTAGCCCTTTGTGTTTGCAGATTTATTTTTGATCAACGAATACAAGCCTCGAGTTTTGGTTTTCTTGTTAGAGTACTACTATGCAGGAATGACATCATAGCGAGGAGAGAGTCTATCAGTGGCACCCACCGGGTTCGCTAGTGGATAGTTCACTCTAAAGGACATCTACGCCAAGTATTGCAAACATCCAGCTTGGGAGAGGAGCATCCCCTAGTTATCAGGTAATTATACCTAAGTGATTATCGAGTCTACATAGTTACAAAAATACCAAAAATATGTGGGCACACGAAGGTCCACAAGTCATAAAGTATTTTGTGAGTTTATAATTAGTTAAGTGTCAGAGTCTGTTTAGAGTCGGTCTAAACTAGAACCAAATAAAAAATTGATGAACATTAAAATTTTGTCTTGGAAATGATGAATAGTTGCTCTATTCTTTAGAAGTACCTAGATTCCAACGATATATTTTCTCAAGTTTTAGACATTACTGTTTTAATTCGAAGATTTACTCTGAATCTGTAGTTTGTGGAGACATAAATTTGAGCTAAGTCTAGGTAGTTGGATGATATGATCTTTGAAAGTCTGAGCTGCTATTTATCTTATTCCTAGCATTACTAAGTTCTAGAGATTTATTTTGAAAACCTGAAATCATACATGGTGAGCTCTTCTATGACAAAGAGTTCCTACCAAAGCCATATATAATATCCATTTAGAGTTAGGAAAACATTTGCACATTTATGCTGCTTGCTTTGCATTGAGTTCAGTCAACCTTTGTAGTATACCTTACGAGAGTCTTGTCATGCTTTTAAATCAAGATCATGTACACACTCCAGTTCATATATGCATTATTCCCACACTGGGAGCAAAACACCAGCAATCACCCTATAGGATAACCCTTGTCTTTAATGTTCTAAGTTCTTGTTATTATCTCTCTAATCATTTATTGTACTCAAAGGATACATGTGGCTATGAAAAAATATAAAAGAAGAAAAGGGAGTAAAAGATGGACAAGTGTCCCAATAATTGAAACAATGGGTACTAGATGCCCGCCTCCCTGTTAAATATATATATATATATATATCCTGAAAAGTTTCAATAAAGAGTTATTCCCAAAGAAATAAGAATTTGCCACAAATACAACAAATTTACTTATCCACCATATTCCATACACATGCACACCTTGGTTTGATTGTTTGCCTCGATTCTCTATGGATCCATTAGTTGACTTTACAATACATGCATTATGCTTATCCTTGTTATTAGCACTCATATAAGCTCTACCATATATACCTTTAGCTATAGGAGGTATAAATGCCTCAAGAGTGAACCATAAATACCATGAAGACACTCCACTTTGGGATCTATCATTGTCTCATGTACCCACCATAGGTATCTCTCGTGGAGAATGCTAGGTAGCATCCTCCAGCAAGACATGTCCCAAGACTCATTGTAGATCCTACTTGGTCGACTCGACCCTCACGACACACCAAAGACACACACCAAGATCTCCCCAAATTCGTTACCATCTCGTTATCTAGTTATCGGCACCATGTGCCTTATCTACTCACATCTAACCCTCCACATTGCATTACATCACAGATATAATGCGTAGTAGAAGCAGTAGCAAGTAGTATGCAACATCTATCCTAACAAAGGGTGTGCGAGGGTTATAGGTTGCAACAAGGTAATGGCTCATAAGCAAAACTACCATGCAACCTATAATAGTTTATTGCATAAAAGTAAACCACTAGCATCTATATTATTGCATATCTAATAGGATTCTATGAGGTTGGGTGGGACGTGGCACCTGTCGACTGAGATTTCCAAGATCCTCAGTGCACTTGCAGTTGTTCTCATTCGAGGTCCTTCTTTTATCTTCATGTCCTTCCTTCAACGGGTTTTGGTCCAATCAATGCTAACCTCAAAGCAACTACCTTGAAAGCGATAAACAAAGTGAAATAATCAAACCACTAGACCTAAAAAGATTGCAAAAAGAGGCGACAAGGCACAAAAGAACAACTACATTGAAAACCATAGAAGAGAAAATAACTTAGCCCTCTCAGTGGATGTCTGATCCCTGGGCTAAAAGAAGTAGGAGTGGTTGTTTACTATGTACAAGCTAGAGTCTTAGCTTAGCCAATAATTCTCAAGTCGATCGTGTCAACCTATATGGCTTTAATAACAATGGCGTAGACTCTAACTCATCCTAAGTAAACGCCACAACTTACAGACTTTTGATCCAAGCATCACAGAGACCAATGAGAACCCAAAAGACTGCAAGCACAAGAAGTTATGGGCTATCTGAACCCATACACCATTATAATTGATGGGAACTAAGAGAGGGTGGAATAGAAGAAAAAGAGATGATGAGTGGTCTACTCTTTCCAATCCACATGCCATGGCAGAGGCGGGGCATAGAAAAGAGTGACGCACTAGAGAACATGAGTGCTCAAGCTGCTTGTAGGGTAACACAACCTAGGTGCACTAAATGCACTACAACATCCCTAAGGTTCTTAACAGTGTGGTTGTCACCATGAGAACCAAGGAAATGCTTCGGTCGAATAGGTACAAGCATCAAGAGTTTAAGCACGAAGAACCAAAAATGTGGGAAAGACACAGGATTCATCTTCCTTTGATCCACTCGCCATAGCAACAATGGGAGTCATAGAAATGGAATCAAAACACCAATCAAGCAAAAGGAGAAACCCACATCTTACTGGATCGATGGGGGTTCAGAACAAGAGAGATGAAGAATGGAATCTGCACTCTTCTGTCTGGCTCATCATGGAACGGATGAAGGTTGGAAGAAGAGCACAATCCCACAATCCAAACCTACTTGTAGGGCACCACAACTGTGCAACTAAATCAGCACAAGGCTATTCCTAAGTCCTGTAGCAATGCGGTTATCATCGCTGCGTCCGAGGGAATGCTTTAGTCAGGGTGGTACAAGCATACGAGGTGTTTAGGATAAACATGCGAGAAAACAGGGTAAAGCCTGATGGTCATGGCGAGTGTTGATATTTGGTAACGCAATTAGAAAATGATCCGCAAGCGCACGGATAACGGTGAGCATTTCACCCGGGAGGTTATCCAGAGTTATCGTATTTATATTTTCACCACTGGGAGAAAGGGTGCATCTGACTAACCAAATCTAGGCTACTATCCCTTTAGGCTACAAAGAATGTCTCTCGATGTGAGTGATGTATAGAGAAGACTGCAACCTTAGTCTCGTTCTAACCTTGGTAAGGATGATCTACTGTTCTATTGGGGAGGCTCACGGAATCTAGACAACACAAAGGATGTTCGACCCGCACCTATAACCCTACCCGTCCTGCTAACGAGATGTGATCTGCAAAGGTAACTCGGAAATGTCACGTTCCTCGCTACTACCACGGTCCAGCTAGTCAGGGGATATCTATGAGTACCCTAGCCTAAACACCACATTTATGCTAACAAGTGATTACTCTAATACTCAACCGGAAGAGGATTAAAGTAAACTCATAAACCAAAGAACAATAAAACAAGAACTTACTAGTATTAGAAGTCGAATTACTGAAGAATCTTAGAAGCAAGCCTCGGGTTAGGAGACTTGATCCCGTAGGTACAACTCGGAGTAGACACCGACAGGCCGGCCTTCCTCCGATCCACACCTCCACTCTATCTCTCTCAATCTAGTAGAAACTAGAAGATCTATTTCTACTTTACATTGGTTGCTAAGCCTAAAAAGAAATATTATTTAGAGAAGAGGTTTTCCTTCGAGGGCACCCCTCAATCTCTATGATAATTTCTTGTCTCCTCCAGGGCCAGAGGGGGTCTCCTTATATAGTCCTCCCCTTCTATGCGTTTTTGGGTCGATAGGCGGGGTGGTACTATGTTATTCTGGATCCAATAGGTCGGTGGAACGTCGTGTGCGAAGAGAGTCCGGAATGGAGTCCAGAGGGGGGCGGGCGCCCTGGGCCTGGCCCCTTTCGGGCTCCGCTTCCTTCCCGTGGCTTCTGGAGTCTTCTAGATGGTAGAAAATTACGCGGTGGGTTGATATCTCTATGTAATCCTGACATGTGGGCCTTTCTTCCTTATTTCCTAATAACCCCCTGCAGAAATAGACAAACACCAAAACTCGTGGAATTCTGTCAGATAAAACCCTAAGTATAGATGTTGATTTCATTTGGATCCTTTTCTTTGTTTATTTCATAATTAAATTTGATACTTAAGGACCGTCAACAAACTCCCCCAAGCTTACCTCTTGCTCGTCCCTGAGCAAGGATGAACTCAAGAGTTTCTGCAGTGGTTTCATTTCTTAGAAGTACACACGCATTTAAGCAAGATCTCATCTTTGAGTTAGAATAAACTGTTAAGACTTAAAACTTACTTACTTTACCTACACCATAGGACTTGTAACCGTCACTTCTGTCTTGAGTGGTTAAAAGATAGAACAGTCTAGCCAAGTGCCATGTCTCTTATTCTTGATCAGCTATAGCTCTGGGGTTTTTGCAGATTTTCAAATAAAACTCAGAAATTCCTTGTATGATTCTCTCAGGACTCTCTTTTGTGGTATTTTTGGATCCTTACCAAGGCAGTGATGGTATATGCCTTCTCTCAAGATATATAGTATTTGTGGTATGAAGCATAGTGACATTGTCTTCTCTCTCACCCTACTCTAATAAGACTTTAATATCTGAAGCTCATAGGTGGGAGATAAAGTATACATACTTACAAGACATTTATTGCATAGTCAAACCATGGATCCAAAGAAACAAATCAAGAAGCCAAATCAAGATGTGCATGTGTGGCGAATGAATGGTGTATGTTGATGATGGTGATAACAATGGTGGTGGAAGCCTAATTCTACTTTGCTCTTTGAGGGGATACATACCTTCCTTGCTTTTGAAACTTTATGAGGAGAATGAGATGCTCTTCTTTTTCTTTTCTTTCGAGGTTCCGAGCACTTGCTCCTTTTTATTTCCTCGTATCTTTTATTTTCTTTTTCTCTCTCTTTTTTTTTCAGAGCATTCATCTCTTGAGATAATATAGCAAGTGGTAGTAAAAAGATAACTTGAGCATTCATTTCACAAGGGGAAACAGAAATATTTTTGGTTATTCTCTCCCGGATTAGGAGTAGAATACTTTTGGGTGGTTTTGGAGATGGAAATGAGTGGATATATGTGGATGGTACTTCTGGAGTAGAAGTAGCATGTATGAGTGAACGTGCAAGTGAATCTTGATTTAACCACATGACAAGCTCCTAAGGGTCTACACAGCTTGACCACACTCAATGCTCATAAGCAGTAAATAGTAAATGTGTGGCTCAAGGTTTAGCAAGCATGTATATATGGCTGTGGTAGGAATTTAAACTCTCATCATACAGGAACTCATCATGTGTTATTTTAAAGATTTTTCAAAGATAAAATTCTCCAGAATTCTAGCATCTCTAGGATCAGATGAACAGCAGCTCAACCTTCCCATATCGTATCTGTTAACAACTTAGACTTTAGATCAAGTTTTCATCCCACAAGTTTAGGTCTAGAGCAAGCCTTAAATTATAACAGTTATATCTAAACTTGAGAGAGAACTTCAAATTTGCAAATTAGGCAGAGCAACTATTCATCATATCCATGCTTAAGTTTTATTAGATACAGATTAGCATAGCCACTTTATTTATTTATTAAACACACTAAGCAAAATATATATAAGCATAAAATCTTTATTTGGTTTTTCATAGTTATGTGTATTTATATTCTAATATAGTATAAGTATAAAGATAGATAGAAATACTTATCGAGATAAATGGGGGTGCTCTTTCCCAAGCTGAATTTTGACGTAATTTCTCTTGATGTAGCTAGTAGGTGGCAGAGGTGTGTTTGAAAGTCAGCAGTATTTTGACAGCGATTAGAATGTCCTCCGTCTGCTAGTCTTCTTTGATCCTTAAATTCTGTGGAGCTCAAATAGACAACAAAGCTTTGTGGAACTGGTTAAGTGTTAGCATAAATATCTAGCCTTTATTATCTTGAGGCTCCTTAATAATTATTACTCCCTATTTTTATATTTTTGTTCTTATACAGTAGAAAAATATTTATTTTATTTTTATGCCACCACAGTGAATGTACTTATGGGTTTTATGCCACTCGTCTACTCACATGGGGCTTACATTTTTTTTCACATTTTTATTTTCTTTCTAGGATAATACGAACATGATTAACTAAGTAAACTATTTGAAATAATTAAAAGGGAAAGGATAACTACCAAGTTTACCTCTTGGCAAGGCGTTCGGTGTTTTTAAGTCCTCCGAGCGGGACTCTCCATTTTCTTAATCGTCGTGGGATTCGCTGGATGACGTAGTCGGTGATTCCGGTGGCGCCTCCTCTTCGTGTGTAACTATATTCTCTCTCCACACCTGACTTGGTGCTATGGTCTCCTCAGGACAGTTATGTTCAAGTGGTATGTCTTCAGTCCTTATCACTTCTCCTTCGTAGTCTACCCATCTGTCCTTGATGATTTGCCTCCTCTGGTTGCGGTTGCGATGTCTTCTTCTTGTCCTGACCTGCTTAGAGTCTTCAACTATATAGTTAGGGTCAGTAAAACAGCGGCATACCTTCTCAGAGGAGAAGTGTATGTGGACTTCTCCGGTTCCAATATAGATGATGGCTTTGATAGTGCTGAGGAACTGTCTTCCAAGGATGGTGGGTGGATCATATTCATCTTCTCCCATGTCAATAACTTCAAAGTCATCTATAGCTGAATGTATATTGGTTGTAGGGGCATGATTTCATGCAGGAGCTGATAAGTGACTACGGCCATTATGTTGACATCAGATCCGGTGTCGTAGAGTGTCTTCTGAAAAGAGTATCTGTTGATTGTGCACTCAATGCTTAGAACACCAGGGTCGTCCTTCTTGATCAAGAAAGGTGACTTGAGTCGACGATCTTGACCTCCTTGAACTGCAGTGACCATCTTAGCTGACTCTGTCCACATTTGCTTGTTCCTGTTCCTCCTATTGGTCCTCTTTCTTGGTTGATGTCGGGGTTGCTCTGAAGTTTGTGTAGTCTTGTTCTTGAAGGAAAGTCTCCTTCTTCCCCTTGATGTAGAGACTGATCTTGGCAGCATTAGCGTAGATGACAGCTCTGGTGTTTACGAATGGCCTCCCTAAGATGATGGGTGCCCTCTCCTCAGTACCAGTCTCTATCACCATGAAGTCTGCTAGAGCATACAAGGTACCAACTCGGACGCAGAGGTTCTTCAATATTTCCTTTGGGAAACTGAGTGTCCGATCTGCAACCCTAGGCATAATGTTGACGCTGGAGCCAAAGTCGCAGAGTGCTTCTGGGAAGTCCACCATGCCGATGGAGATCGGGATGACGGGACGTCCTAGATCACCTCTCTGAGTAATTAGGCCTCTGTTGATTCCAACCTTGATGTTGTTGAGGACGGTTGTAGTAATAGTTGTTATTGTTGTTGATGTAGTTCACGTCCTCAAGCATCTTAGGGCAGTGATTGCCTGAGCGTCCAGTATCTCCAGTGTGTTTATGCTCGTAGATCCTAGTTCTTCACTTGGTGGAATCTGGGAGTTGTAAAACTCCTTCATATTATGCTCGAAGTGTTCCTGCTCATAGAGACAAGGTAGAGATCAAGTGCATGGGCCCTGTTGGTGGAAAACACCAACAGAACCAAAAGTGTATTTGTTCTTCTCTAACCTTAAGCATAGTGAGCAAGACAAAATTGATGGATCATGAGTGTAGCATTTGTCAGATCAGATGGCTCAACCTAATGGAAAGATGATCTATCTATATTTATGTTTTGTTTATATCTTCCAAAGATTGCATGTGCAATACTTTAGCTTATATGATTAGGTGTGTGGGGTCACGAAGGTAGTACTAAGAACAAAGATTAAAGGACTAAACATGTTGAATTAATTGAGTTGGTTAATTTGGAGTTATAAATCATACATGTTTGTCTCTTTATTTATGTGAATGCCAGAACCAAGGAGGAGCTTATAAAAGTGTTAGTCAAGTACCTTAAGATGTTACCTTACTTGAAGAGTGATGGTACAGTATCACCTTGTGGAAGCTTTCCTTTCTTAGCGGTTGTGCATCGTGTTTGTGGCACCCTCCATGAATCATCTCTTTATGATGAATGAGCTATGTCCTTCTTGTGCAAATTGTTAAACTTCATGTGTCTTCTTTATCTCCAATGAGTTTGTATCTCAGGACTTCCCAGGTTGATATTGAAAGTTTTCCTGCAGGGGTTAGTCCAACAAAATATACCAATATCTACTCAAGCATTTTTTTTAGTTCAGTAACCAAACTAGACTCCATGTCTAATCCGATTAAGGAAGGCTATTTAACCTAAGCACCACGCTTAATTTAAATGCCATTGGAAGTGTGACCAGTACTTCCAAACTAACACTTACTAGGATAAACAAAGGTAGCATGATGGCTTTTATAGAGATCTACTCAAGTGAAGTAGTGTGATTAGTATTTAACAAATTGAGCATGTCTCAAAGGTAAGGACAACCAACATAGCAACATGGCAAAGGATGTTTTATGTAAAGTACTCCCCCAAGCTTGAATTTTGCAAAATTCAAGATTGGATGAATTTAATTTAATGTTGCATGATGATTGGTTGGGCATACCTTGCACTTGTCATTCATCCGATCTTCTTGCTCCAATCCTAGAAAGGTTAGTGGCAAGAATACCCGAAGGAATATTTCTACAATTATCTTTATATGCTCAATACACAAGGCAATGTTGCAAATAATTAGAAGTGCTTGTTTTAGGACACTAAGCTTGTCCTTGGGGAACCATCAATTAACTCAACGAGATCTGCAATATTTATTATAGACATATGCATCGACAACCGCCCTTTTAAAGTTTTTATAAATAGAAAAGAAGAGGGGGTTGGAGATCTCAAATGTGGTAAGGATGGAGAGACAAATTGATTGGAGAGATGTTTTATATGAGCAAGGACTAGGTGAGGTATTTATGAAATAACTTCCATGCTCACTGTTGTTTCTCTCATTCTCAAACTCCAAGGATGATTCTTCATGAATGTTTAAAATTCCTCTAGGATTGTCTCTCAAGTTTGTTTTATCTATCCATTCAATGGTGATAGCACATGGATTTTTAATGCCCTCTAGCCATTGATGTTGCTCTTCTCGATCCTCCTTGTTATGCATGGGATGTCTAGAGAGATTCATAGGATTATCGGGAGGTTCAAGAGAAAGAGCATAGTAGAATTTATTAAGCTCAAGGATGGGTTGGATAGCCGAATCATGGGATTGAAATGTTTGGAAATCGGCTATTGAAACTTCCTCTCCTTGTATGGGAGATGATTCCTTCTCTATCTCTATGATTTTTCTATGAAGACTAGTACAAGAAGGATGTCCACAAATGAAGACATACCTTCCTTTACTAATAGATAAATAAAGAAAGACTCTACCAAAAATTATATGATTAAGACCAATGTGAAAATATCTAGGAAAAACATGGTCTTGTAGGGCTAGGTCTAAACCATAATTTATAGAAAGATTAACACATTCCCTAGGTGTAGCTAAAAGTGCATTATCTTTTTGATTAAAAGATAGGACCTCGGCTATAGAAAAGGGTTGGTTTTGACCTATTGCAATCAACTCCGGACACAGATCATAATTAGGGGCAGGACATGTTGACTCCCATGGTCTATGGCTGGTCTCCGAAGGTGCAAAGAATTCAATAATAGGTATGGAATTTAAGTTATCCATAAAGATAGACAAAATAAAAAGATAAAAGAATAAAAGTATAAAAGTATAATACAAGATAATAGGAAGATTTAAAGTTATCTCAGCAAACCGTCTTTCTCCCCGGCAACGGTGCCAGAAATGCTTGTTGATATTTGGTAACGCAATTAGAAAATGATCCGCAAGCACACGGATAACGGTGAGCATTTCACCCGGGAGGTTATCCAGAGTTTTCGTATTTATATTTTCACCACTGGGAGAAAGGGTGCATCTGACTAACCAAATCTAGGCTACTATCCCTTTAGGCTACAAAGAATGTCTCTCGATGTGAGTGATGTATAGAGAAGACTGCAACCTTAGTCTCGTTCTAACCTTGGTAAGGATGATCTACTGTTCTATTGGGGAGGCTCACGGAATCTAGACAACACAAAGGATGTTCGACCCGCACCTATAACCCTACCCGTCCTGCTAACGAGATGTGATCTGCAAAGGTAACTCAGAAATGTCACATTCCTCGCTACTACCACGGTCCAGCTAGTCAGGGGATATCTATGAGTACCCTAGCCTAAACACCACGTTTACGCTAACAAGTGATTACTCTAATACTCAACCGGAAGAGGATTAAAGTAAACTCATAAACCAAAGAACAATAAAACAAGAACTTACTAGTATTAGAAGTCGAATTACTGAAGAATCTTAGAACCAAGCCTCGGGTTAGGAGACTTGATCCCGTAGGTACAACTCGGAGTAGACACACCTCCACTCTATCTCTCTCAATCTAGTAGAAACTAGAAGATCTATTTCTACTTTACATTGGTTGCTAAGCCTAAAAAGAAATATTATTTAGAGAAGAGGTTTTCCTTCGAGGGCACCCCTCAATCTCTATGATAATTTCTTGTCTCCTCCAGGGCCAGAGGGGGTCTCCTTATATAGTCCTCCCCTTCTATGCGTTTTTGGGTCGATAGGCGAGGTGGTACTATGTTATTCTGGATCCAATAGGTCGGTGGAACGTCGTGTGCGAAGAGAGTCCGGAACGGAGTCCAGAGGGGGGCGGGTGCCCAGGTCCTCAGGGCGGGCGCCCTGGGCCTGGCCCCTTTCGGGCTCCGCTTCCTTCCCGTGGCTTCTGGAGTCTTCTAGATGGTAGAAAATTGCGCGGTGGGTTGATATCTCTATGTAATCCTGACATGTGGGCCTTTCTTCCTTATTTCCTGATAACCCCCTGCAGAAATAGACAAACACCAAAACTCGTGGAATTCTGTCAGATAAAACCCTAAGTCTAGATGTTGATTTCATTTGGATCCTTTTCTTTGTTTATTTGATAATTAAATTTGATACTTAAGGACCGTCAACAGCGAGGCAAACTCGCAGCCATGAACTTCACCCAACAAGTTGGCTTAGTAGTTCCATGATTTCTACCCACTAGTTCTCCTACTAACTAGGTTGTGATTGGTTCGCTAGGTGCGGGTAGGAAGCGCACAGACCATGAGTCCATGGTGACCACCCCATGCATCACCTAGGGTCACTAGTGATCATAGCACTAATGAGTCAAGTAAAGCATAAGGGAATGCTTTATGCTCGGCATCATGATCACGGCAGTATGAACCATGACCGAAATGATCAAACGCACTACCACTTTCCTGACCGGCTCGAAGGCATGGTCCATAGGGTCAAACAAAACACAATATAAGAACAATGACAACACGAGAGAAGGGACATGCTTGGCATTACAGCCATGGTGAGATGAACTTACAATCACAACATTCAAACACATCACTCTCCCAATTAGCTCGACGACTTGATCGACAAATGTCAACAAACACACACTCAAGAACCAATGCACAAAGAACCACAACGCCACAACCAACACAAAGACAATACAGAGTAGCACATTTCCATAGTGACCAAAAGAGATAGATAGAAAATAGACTAGCATGAAGGCACGACATAGGCAAGATACAAATGGACATAAACAATCAGGTAGACGCTTATGGTCAAGTATAGATAATCGATAAAGGTTGATCAAGATGCATACATATAATTGATAGATGGATAGGTCATGCGAATAAGTATGAAAATGATAAAAGGGAGTTTTGTCAATGTTGGGATGGCATCGGCAAGGATTTAGAGACAACGATGAGCATGTGAGAGCTGCAGCCTACTACTGTCCCTCCCAGCTTGCTGCTGGTGCTGGGTGGGGTGACAGTGTTGACACTTCTAACGCAAGTACTATAAATAGTCTTTTAGACCTATCCCTAGCAAGGACATCAAAATTACTTTACATCACTTAAGCCCAGTTATCATCCCCAGCATGATGTAGAAGTCCGAATATTAAATCTATATGCTATTCTAGGAATAAATATAAATAAAGGATCTGCAAGCGCACAGATAATACCAATGTAGCATTTTAATCGAGAGTAATCCAGGTGTCGTTATTTATATTTTTACCACTGGGAAGGGACTTGCAATGGATACTGAGCAATGAGCACTGCATGTAATCATGGAGATCTTAACCATGTCTTTATCTATCTCTCATGTAGAAGTGTCACATAAGATAAATATAAATATGAATAATAAGTGATAGATAAATAAGAGCACATAGCCATATGATAAATATGATAATCATCTCAATTAGATTACTCTAAGTCTATAACACTAGCATGGACTAGGATGATCTACAAGAATCCTAAGTATTATAACTATACTGTCAAAGCATACATTAATTAGTGCAAGTACACCTAGCATCATCATAAGAAAAGGTTATATCTATGCATAGTGATATTAGCAAGAAAGATCTTGAACATAGCAATCACTTCCTTATAATAATGGTGCTCTACAAGCCTTATAATCGGGAGGAGGAATGCAAAGGACTCAACAGGATTGCCACTCCCGCGATCTACCTTGGGCTTCAGACTATAAGGGGTAATCATAGATAAATACGGTCTAGGCACCTCGCCTACATAATATCTACCACTTACACATCGGCCTAATGAGTAAGCGCTATGTGATCCTATGCATAAACATAATTCTAGTCTAACTATGCTAAGCATACAATCAATGTAGACTAATAACAATGCAATTGAGAACATAAGCAAATAGCATAAAGTCAATTTTGATATAATCAAATAGATCAAAGTCATATTCAGAGTAGCAAGAACTAATGTGAGTATCACAAAGAAGAATAAGAGTTACCAAGAACGAAGATAGATCCAAACTCCAAGCTTAACTAGACTCCTAGATCTATTCCTATGTAGCTATGCTATAGAACTATAGAGATCTAATTGAGATGGTGGCTAAGAACCCTAAAGAGATAGATCCATTCGAGGGACCCTCTCTGTCTAGTTCTGAATTCCTTAGCGAATAATGAATAATAAAGAATTCCCTCCTCTTTAGGGGGTCACAATCATATTTATAGCTCCCTAGGAAGCACCATAGCCCTTGGATCAAACTGACTCAAACATATGCTCAAGATTACTCTTCAAGGCAGTGGAGGTAGGATCCACGAGGTGGCTCCTCATTGGTCCACCTGGTCGGGTGGCCACCCCTGACATGTGGGGCGTGTTGACGGTCCTTAAGTACTAAATTTAACCATCAACTAAACATGGAAAAGGATCAATATGTACCAAACATCTAGAATCAAGGTTTTATCTAACAGAATTCCACGAGCTTTGGTGTTTATCTATTTCTGCAAGGGGTTATCAGAAAATATGGATAGAAGGCCCACATGTCATGTTTACAACGAGATAATTACGTGCCGCGCAATTTTTCTTAATCTAGAAGAGTCCAGAAGCCACGGGAACAAACGGGAGACCGAACAGGCTCGGGGGCAGGGCGCCCGCCCTGCCCCCTTGGGCGCCCGCCCTGGCCTTAGGACCAATCACATCGAACTTCACGGATTGTGCTCCACCGACCTAAAGGATCAAGGAAAACCGTGCGATCATTGTCAGTTTGATCCGACGGCCCAAATTCACTTGAAAGGACTATATAATCAAGGCCTCTCCACCCCAGGGGGAGAGAGGAGAAATCATTATCAGAGGTAGCCATCAAAGTTAGGGTTTTAGGACTTCTCTCCCACAGAGAATTAGAATTAGCTACTCAATAATCCTTCAAGTTTAGAGGATTGAATAGATAGAATTAGAGAAGTAGAGCACTACGCTCTGGATTCGGATCTTCGTTAATAAAGATTGGTATTATTTCATACCTTTCTCTACTACTTTGTTCTAATTGCATTATGTCTCTATTTATTATGCTCTTAGTTTGCTCTAGTTCTATATTTGATATAGTTATGATTGATAACGAGTTTATGTATAAGTTTGCAAAGCGCTTAGCTCTTGACACGTGGGAGTTAAGTGGTAGATCACATGTGGGCGTGGTGCTTAGATGTTATTTACTTGCAAATGTATCCTATTGGCCGGGTTGTGTGGTAGTTCGCGATACTGACAGCTTGGTTGATTCTTATATAGTCCACCCTCCGTTGATAGGACAGGCAGAATTTGTATTGCGGAGTAAGTCTTGCGATGCTCTGTTTTACTTTAGCAATGTTCCTTATACATGAATGAAGAGTCTTTTATACTATACATGATCTTGTAGATAACTAGAGTAGATTGTGACTTAGTAGATAGTAGATAACTTAGAATCCATTCTCTAGCTAATCCGACGTCACCTTACATATATGAGGAGTAGTATATTTTCTAATCGCTATGTTATTTACCCATGAGCTTATATTTTATTATCATTATTATTATGGCTTACCCCTGCTAAAGTAGGTGACCGTGTGACGAGTTCCTCATTAGTAATCATGTTCTTGCAAGTTTATCTCAAGTCTATGCCTTGATAGATTTAATCCCTATTTTTAATTCACCCTTGTTCTCCTAAGCAAAATTATAAATAACGATACCTAGAATACTTTCCTGGTGAAATGCTATAATGAGGTGTTTTATCCGTGCGCTTGCAGATAGAATAGATTATTTTCTAGAGAGCCTTTAAATTCATAAATACCTTTGTACACTCTGGCACCATGCTGGTTATGACAACCTAGTATCTAAGTGGTGTTCCCTAGTGTCAACAAGCATTTCTGGCGCCGTTGCCGGGGAACAAAACACAAAAGGGACAAGATATAGGAGACACGGTAAGGAAAGTCAGGAAGTCAGTCAAGGTTATTCACATAAAATATTAGACTAGACTATAGAGAAATAATTGCATAAAACAGCTACTAAGTGAGAAATCATAACAAGGCACCTCTGCTTTGGCAGGTTCACCCTGTTGTTTTTCTATGTTTATATTTTTATACAGGGTATATTAGGATTGACTTTGGTACATTCAACTCTTCATCATCAGAACCAAAGTAATCAAGAAAGAAAGAAGAAGCTAGCTACCAATTGCTGAAGCTATGGCACAAAAGACTTTGCAAGAATTCTCTGCTCCAAGTCTTGAGAGCATTCCAACTGGTCCAAGATTTGCAGTAGAAGAAGGAGCACCCGAGTTGGAGCTCAAGTCAAGCCTCATCAATTTGGTACAAGCTACACAATTTAGTGGAAAGGCACATGAAGATGCTAGTGCACACTTGCAGAATTTCTTAGAGATTGGAAGCACAATCCGTATTAACGGCGTCGACAAAGACGTCATACTGCTTCGCCTTTTTCCATTCTCACTAGAAGGAAAAGCGAGGAAGTGGTTTTACACTCATCAAGATAACATCAACAACTGGACGAACTTGTCAAATGCCTTTCTATCAAAGTTTTTCCCTATAGGCAAAACAATTGTCTTAAGAGGAAGTATTGTCAGTTTCCAACAGCAGAAGACAGAAACCATTTCAGAAGCATGGGAGCATTTTGATACATATCAGATTGTCCTCACCATGGAATGGCCAGATGGTTACTTATGCAGACCTTCTACCATGGATTAACCTAGAAGGCTCGTGAGTGCCTAGATGCATCTGCTAAAGGATCATTCTTGGAGCTTACAATTGGAAAAGCAGAGATACATTTGGATAAGATAGCAGAAAACCAAAGCTGGTTCCAAGATAAAGCTCAACAATGTCATCAAACTGAAGAAATACCAGAAGAAGTAAATGTATTATCAACCAAGATGGAAAATTTGCTTCATTGGATTGACCAAAGGGCCAAGTTCAATGAATATCAAAGGGCCATTGAGACAGCATACAAATATCAACCTACTTTGAGTCAACCCAATAGCAAAGGTATGGATTCAGGTAACACTTTCAAGCAACTTTCATTAAAAGAGATAATTGCTCAACAAACAAAAACTAATGATGAAGTTAAACAAAGGCTAGATACAAATGAATCATCTCTAAAAGATATACACAATAAAATGGATTTTCTATTAACTGCTTTTGATGAGCAAAACACTCTTAATAAAAGGGTTGAGCTTAAATTAATAAAGCTAGCTGCTGCACCGCCTGTTGCTACTAACATTGAGCAGGTAAAGAACATAACTACTAGAGGGGGCAAAGCCACCAGGGATCCCCCATACCCAAAAGGGAAACAGAGAACAACAGCACCAGTGCAACTAGCAGCGATAGAAGAAGAAAGCCCAGTTGAAGCAGAAGATCTGCTACAACCACCAAGAACTGGAGAAATGAGGAAAGATTTTTACGACACCAAATATTTGCCATTTCCCAGAAGAAACAGAGGACAGCAGTCGGATGAGCAGTTTGGTAAGTTTGTAGAGGTCATTCAGAAATTATATGTCAACATACCTCTGCTTGATGCCATACAGGTACCTACATATGCAAAGTACATCAGAGATATTCTTAACAAGAAGAGACCATTGCCCACCACTGAGGTTATCAAGCTGACAGAAGAATGTAGTGCGGCCATCCTCAATAAAGCACCAAGGAAGAAGAAGGATCCAGGATGCCCCACTATAGATTGCTCGATCGGAAACCAACACTTTAATAATGCACTTTGTGATCTCAGAGCAAGTGTCAGTGTGATGCCAGCATCAGTCTACGAGAAGCTTGAGCATACGACCCTAGAACCAACATCAATGTGCCTGCAACTAGCAGATCAATCAGTTCGACACCCGTTGGGCATAGTCGAAAACATTCCAGTCAAGATAAGAGATTTTCTTGTGCCAGTAGACTTCGTGGTACTGGACATGAGTCCTGACTCAAAAGAGTCCATCATCCTTGGAAGGCCATTTCTGAGCACTGCCAATGCCCACATTAATGTCGGGAAGGGAGAAATCAAGTTCAACATAAACGGAAAAGAAGAACACTTCACATTCAAGCCCAGACCAGGGAGAGACTCTACAGTGAAGGAAGTTCATGAAGAAGAACCACTGGAGACATCATCTCTGGAGGAAGGTAATTCAGAAGATTAAAAGATTTGGAGGTCCAGCTTGGGGGACCTAAAAATCCCAAACCCTCGCCTGAAGGTAAATCGGTATTTATCCACATTGTTTAAATTCTTGCATAATTAATTCTTGCATTAGTTATATTTATTCATAACATTATTATAATAACGAAAGGCCCCATATAAATAATATTTATGGGGTGTAACAACCCATATTTATTAATTATTGTGGAGGCACAAAAATATTTTCCATTATCATTTCAATAAGTTTCAAATCTCATAGATTTTCCTGCATTATATTTAATTATAGCAACCTTCTAGAAGCATGACCCAGACTCCTTAGGTCCCACATGTCATACACCACACCTCACACACATCCCATCACATTATTTAATCCACCAACATAACTCCACTTACCAGCACTTTTCCACCGACCAACCACCACCCATGAACTATTATTCTGCGTAAGAGCCAAGCAAAGGAGGGAATGGAGAAAAGGCAGCCAAGATGGCCACCAAAGGTGGGCTCCCGCCCACCTACAGAGGGCGCCCGCCCTGTCCCCCTTTCCTCCTATAAATTGCCACTTCCTACCTCCGACTTCTTCACACAAGCATTCTAGAAAACCACGCAAGTTTCAGTTTCTAGAGAAGGAGCTCTTGTAGTGAAGTAAGAAGAGAGTAGAGAGGAAGAGAAGAGTGGAAGAGAGGTTGGTAGTCTTTGAGTGAGAGAGTGAGATTCACCTAGAAAGTAGTGATCCCGCTGTCCAGAGCGGAAGTAAAAGTTGTTTAGGGGGAGGTGCTGCCAAGATAAAAGCTTGTCTCACATTTCAGACAGCTGACATTTCAGACAGCTGACCACTAACATTTTCTCTCAAATTTTCCACAAGTTGTGTGTGTGTCAACTTTTGTCTACAGAATGTTCAAGAAGGTAAAGAACGCAGGGAAGGTCCTCAAGAACATAGGTACAAGGAGTTCATCCCGACACTCCTCGCACCCGTCAGAGATGAGCATCGACCCGACACCCCCGCAAGCTCCGTCATCTTCATCTGATCAGCAAGTCAAGGTCCTCCTCAAGATAGGACACCTTGGACTGAAGACCCGTAGGGAAAAGGAAGTTTACCAGCAGCTAAAGAACAAAGATTTCATTCACACCCCCACTCTTGATCCTATCTTGCTACAAGAAACAGGTATGGATACTGAATTCGATTTAATTTTCCAGATGGTGGGATGGACAAATTTTTGGAACATAACTGAGCTGGGTTCCCGTCTTCTCACCCTTGAATTTCTTTGCACTTTACAATATTATGAGGGGGGAATTGCTTTTCGAATGTTCAAACAGGATATTATGTTGTCTTGGAGAGAACTGAGCGACCATCTCGGTTTCTCTTCAAGATGCATCTTGAACAATGACTCCGACTTACCCAATTTTGAGAGACACTAGTTCTGGAGAGAGATATCTAGAGATGAGTTTTATAGTTGTAACACCCTAAAATTTACTCCTTTTGAAATATAGATAAAATTATTTAATTTTGTGTTTTTGTGCTCATGAAAATATAGGAAAAATAATATTTTTCATTAAATTAAAATTTATCGTAAGGCTTAGCAATATTATTATACATACATGCTGGTGCATATGTTTTGATGTGATGCTTGTTGCTCCTTTATGTGTTGATAGTAAGAAAAATATTTAAAATGCTTGTTGCACGTATTTATGTTTTATCTACAACCAAATTCCTTGTTTCTAAGCTCAAATTTTTATTAGGACCTTCCTAAAATATTTTTTTTGTCACTCAAAGCACTTCTTTTAGTTTCTCGTCCATCAAGCACTCTCTACAAATTTTTCAGAAATTTTTTCAGCTTCTGTTCTCACTTTTCTGTGAGCATGATCTAATTTTTAGATGCTCCAAACAATCTTCTCATGAGCTCCAAAAGCTTTATTCGGGCTCCCCATGTTCTATAATATCTCTGAGAATTTTTTTCTGAATTTTCGAAGCTTTCGGAGTATTTTTCATGGCTTAAATCATAATTCTGGACTTTTCTAGGATTATTTTATTCACCAAATTAATTAATTTCGAAAATAATAAAATCTTTTATTTTATCTCACGCTTAAGCCTATGATCTCAATGGTCAATGTCTTTATTTACTAATAGGCTTTAATAATTAATTAGGCCAAGGTTGCAAATCAATTAGTACCATATCGCTAGTTGACGTGGAGGTGTGGAGTTTTTCTCCCTATATATATGTACCAACCCCTTAGGCAAAGCACATCAAATACTATCATATGGGAAGCCTCTAATTTGATAATTCCTAAGGTAGTAAAATAAAAATTATATTTTCTTCTCTACAACGTGATCGCCATCGTCTCGCCTATACACGACATCTACGAACGGTCGGCTGCTCCGGCGTTGCTATAGCTCCAAGAAAGCGTCACTGCCGGTGAACCTACACCCTGTCCACCAACACGATGAGCGATCCTTGGTGAACAAGAGTGCTTCAGTGATCAAGATCAGAGCCTTGGACAACTAGTAAGATCAGCAAGAGCAATTGGATTAAGGCAAGTATAGCATTTGGATTTTATTTTTGTGACCATGATCGTGTGACTAGATTAATGTTAAGTAATAAATGATAAAAATGATTTTTTAGCCACTTGATGATTTATCTGTAAGTGATAACCGAGACAACAGTGCAACCATGAGGGCTATAATGGCTCTGGCTTTAGCTCAGTATGAGGACCTTTTTCTAGCTTGTTAGCGGTTACCTTAAATGGCGTAAGAATGGCTAGACACGTTGGGTATAGTGTGGCCTCTGTCCATGTGTATAGGCTGCGGGTTATGTGCCATGGAAGGAGGGCTCTATATCTGCCTGCCGAGTGAATCTAATGGCCCTAACTTGTTAGACGAAACCTTTGAAAGGCTTCATAGTGATCCCTGCCGACCTTCCTTGGTAGTGGGTTAAGAGGCTGATCACCTCAGGCGAAAGGGTAAATCATGACTCATGGGTAAAGATGTACAACCTCTGCAGAGTGTAAAACTGGTATACCAGCTGTGCTCACGGTCATGAGCGGCCTTGGGGATTCTTGCGTCGACGATGATGATTCTTGTGTGTTATATATGTTCATTATTTATTATTTAATGCTTTACATTACTTATGTCACATTGATCATGAGATTGTGAGAGCTATACAATCTAGTTGCTATACTTGTGAAGTTCGAAATGGACTCACTCTTGCTATTTCCCCCAAACCTCAGGAGAAGTTTAGGCTTGTGATCAACCAGTCAGTTGGATCCTGTAGAGAGAAGTTAATACCCGAAGTTCGAGTTGTCTATCCATTGTTTGTTATCAAAGGTTATCTGTTTTATATTATGTACATTATATAATTTATGCATTGTCTTTTGATATTACCCCTTATTTGTAGCTATATGTGAGATTTGGCTTCTAAAACTCACTTATGGTGCATATCTGATTTTGTCCTTAAAATCGGGTATTACAATAGCCAAGCCCGAACCAGTGACATGGAACACCCCACTCTTAGGATGTTCCACAAATGGCTTGGGTACAATCTTTTCCATCGTGATGATATTAAAAAAGTAAAAGTAGGAGATTTACAACTTCTATATGCTGCTATAAATAAAGTACCCACTTCACCTGTTACGCTTTTGGTTTCTCATTGGCTTAGTATACCTAGTCTTCAGGGACCTGTAAGATGTACTTCACTTATCACTCGTCTAGCCTCTAATCTTCATTTGTTAGAAAACTCGACATTGGAATTCATAGATGAGTTACGAATTTATCATGGCAATGACACATTTAGGCATGCTCGGATGTTGAAAAAAGAGGGGAACATAATGTATATGTTATACGATAATAAAGGCAAGATTCGGTTACCTAACCCGAACCTTGGCTTCTATGTTGTTCAAAATTTTTTTGATTGAGATTGCAGCGACACCGGTAAACCAGAGAGCTCCACAACGAGTGGCATCTGAAAGGATGACCACCCATCAAGAACGCACCTGGTATGGAGCTGATCCCGGACCGGAAGAAGCAGCGCACCTGCATTATTGTGACTACAACCCCCGAGTCCTTCGGGACCCATGGGTTCGACATGCTCAACCACAAGAGCCAACACAGGAGACATGGTCGGTGAGCCAAGATCACCAACGGACAAACCCACTTTTCCATACGGGCAGGTACTCCACTGATCCATATGGAGCTTCAGGGTTCAGACCTCCGCCCCAATTCGATGCAGGACGATACTCCGACGCTTCTTATGCTTTCACGAACGACTACTACCAAGAGGCCGGCGCTTTATTCACCCGTACCGACAACACCCTCCTCGACATCCAGAATACGCAAGCGGAACATGGACGACTCCTGGAACAGCAACAAAAATGGAACCAGGTGTTGACGGTCCTTAAGTATCAAATTTAATAAACAAAGAAAAGGATCCAAATGAAATCAACATCCAGACTTAGGGTTTTATCTGACATAATTCCACGAGTTTTGGTGTTTGTCTATTTCTGCAGGGGTTATCAGGAAATACGGAAGAAAGGCCCACACGTCGGGATTACATAGAGATATCAACGTGCCGCGCAATTATCTGACATCTAGAAGACTCCAGAAGCCACGGGAAGGAAGCGTAGGCCGAACGGGGCCAGGCACTGGGGGCCCGCCCAGTTGACCTGGGCGCCCGCCCCCTCCTAGAGTCCAACCATGACTCTCTTTCGGAAAAGATCTCCACCGACCTAAAGGATCAAGGATAACCGTTCAATCAATGTCGGTTTGATCCAACGGCCCATATTCACTTGAAGGGACTATAAAACCAGACCCCCTGGCCCCTGGAGGAGAGAGCCTCTCAACTCTAATTCATTATTCTCAAGGGAGAAGAAGCCTCTGATCAAGCCTAGAGCCACCACATCAATTAGACATCTAGATTAGCATAGCTACATAGGATTAGAACTAGAAGGAGTCAATCTTCGATTGGTTTCCGGATCTGTCAAGAGGATTCTTGGTAATTCTCTAATTGTTCTTTTAATCATCTTTGTTCTTCAATATTATGAATATGACTTTGTTCTACTTCAATATATTGCTTATGACTTTGCTCTACTTGTTTATATTCAAGATTATATTGTTCTTAGTTTATCATTGTTATGTACTTGGCTTAGTTAGATTGGATCTATATGCATGCTTAGGATCGTATAGCGTTTATCCATCGGATCCATGGGTAAATGATAGATATTGTGTAGGAGTGGTGCTTATACCGTATTTATCTGCGATTGTACCCAATATGCCAGATCGTGGGGTAGTTCGTGATAGTGACAGCTTCATTGATTCTTATATAGTCCCCCTCTCGTGTATTGGGCTGGCAGAGCAACATTATTACAGGGGAGTGTTTGCTATGTTTCTCATTTACCTTGCTAATATCACTATGCATGGGCGTAGTCTTTTCTCGCAATGATTGCTAAGTATACTTGCACTAACTATGATAATGCTAGACTATATAGTTGAGAATAACTTAGGAAATATTCTTGTAGTTCGTTCTAATACCATGCTAATGACTTTCTAGAATATCTAATTGAGGTGTTTATCATATTTATATGTGGCTAGTTATGCTGATCAGATTAATTAGCTTTGTCACTATTCATTACTTTATATATCCTTTATGTGACACTTACCCCTGTATGAAAGAGTTAGATAAATGTTCTCAATTGTACATGCAATGATAGATACTCAATCCCATATTCCATTCTATAATCAATATTGATGATTACTAATCCCTTCCCAGTGGTAAAAATATAAATAATGATACCTGGAATACTTCTCGGTTAAAATGCTACATCGGTATTAACCTGTGAGCTTGCAGATCCCATTCATTATTTATTTAGAAGAGCAATTGCATATTTGAATACTGCATCCTCTCATGTCATGTTGGGGATGACAACTTGGCTTAAGTGGTATGAGAGATAGGTTTGGCATTTTTGGCACCGTTATCAGAATTAGAAAACTAAGTCTACTTTTGGTAATGATGTTAAGAATACCCAACAAGCATTTTTGACGTCGTTGCCCGTGAAGGTTGATTACTAATCAGGAATGAATATAGGATTTTGAGTTATCATTCGCATCACTAATATGATTGAGCTTATCAATTCTCTCATACAGTTTTACCTCAATAATTTTCTATTTTATCTTATGAAGGGGAATGTATGAATAGAAGACATCTTACAGGAAATTTTGTTGACAATCCCGCAGCGTTATTCAGAAAAACTAGAGCCAAGCTCAAGAAGAGATCATCAACACTTCAGCAAGAAGCTTCATCCAATCAAGAAGATCACCGGAACTTGTCTTCAGAGTTCGAAGCCATGGCGAACAAATCAATCCGCGAGTTCTCAGCTCCCACTACGGACAACATCCGCACTGGACCTGCTGCAGAGATCGATGGCAACTTTGAGCTCAAGCCTGGACTTATCAACATGGTGCAATCCAACCAGTTATGTGGAAAGGCACACGAAGATGCTAGTGCTCATCTCCAACACTTCCTGGAGATTTGCAACACATTTACCATACCAGGAGTCCACAGAGATGCTATACTACTTCACCTTTTCCCATTCTCACAGTTAGGAAGAGTGAAGCAGTGGTTCTACGCTACAAAGGAGAAGAATACTACGTGGGCACTCTGCTCAACAAACTTTCTGGCTAAGTTCTTTCCCATGGGAAAGACCAATGCTCTCCGTGGGAAGATTACAAGTTTTCAACAACAAAATGATGAATCTGTTCCAGAAGCATGGGAGCGCTTCCAAGACTACATCCTAGAATGTCCCCATCATGGAATGGAGAGCTAGCTACTAATGCAGACGTTTTATCACGGGCTCGGCAATAGTGCCCGAGAAACCATGGATGCTGCAGCTGAAGGAGCATTTTTATCACTTACCATATCACAAGCCACAGCTCTTGTGGAGAAGATGGCGTCCAACCAAGGCTGGAATGAAGAGAGGACCCAGACACGCAAGAAAGGTGGGGGTATGCATCATCTCAAGGAGGTAGACATGCTATCTGCAAAGCTAGACCTACTCATGAAGAAGGTCGATGATAGAGCTGGAGATAAGAAAGAAGTTATGCACGTCTACGACTCTCACATGACTTGTAAGGAGTGTGGAGATACTGGACACTTAGGCAATCACTACCCTGAGATACTTGAGGATGTGAACTACATCAACAACAACTACTACTACTACTACTACAACCGTCCTCAACAAAATGAAGGTTGGAATCAACAGAGGCCTAACTACTCAGGTAATTATCAAGGTAACAATTCTTACAACAATAATAATAATTTTCCACCTCTGAGAGAGTTAGTGTCTAATCAAGGAAAGCTAATGGATAACGTATCTAAGAAATTGGCATCTAATGATAAAATGCTAGAAAATATAAATAATAGAATGGATAATTTCTCTACTGCCATCAAGAATCAAATTAGCTTTAATAAAATGATTGAATCTCAGTTAAATCAAATAGCTGCTGCTGTTCCTACTACTAACCACGGTATACCATCACAACCGGAAGGATTAGAATCTGTAAATCTTGTAGACATGTTTGATGCAGGTAACTGGAGTAACCCCATCACTGAAGTTACTACTGACATTCTGCCGGTCAAAAGAGGCGATCCAGGATGCCCCGTCATCCTGATCTCCATCGGCATGGTGGACGTCCCAGAAGCACTCTGCGACTTTGGCTCTAGTGTCAACATTATACCCAGGGTAGTCTATGAAAAATTATTCACATATCCTTTATTAGAGACAACCATGTGTTTGCAGTTTGCAGATCAGACGATAAGTTTTCCAAAACGAATATTGAAGAACCTTTGTGTCCGACTTGGTACCTGTTGATGCAAAACTGATCTGCAAACACAAAGGGCTAATACCCAATTCAAACGTTAAGGCGTGCCAGCCGATTTGACCTTGCTATCGGCAAAGGTGATAACTCGAATACTTCAGTCCTGACAACAGCGATGCGCCCGGATGTCACGGCTAAGAGGTACTCACGCGGAACTCGAGAACACGCCAAGCTTAAGTCGACGAATTCCTAAGAACTCGTAATAAAAAGAAAAAAAGTATGACGAAGTCGTCGAAAAGTAGATGCTGGAATATGAGTAAAAACGTTTGTTTGATTGATTTCTTGATTGATTATTACAAGGTCCTAGGGTTTATATTTATACCCTGCTCAAAGAGCTACAACCAGACACGATTAGAATTCGAATTCCAAATTACACGGAATCCATATACAAAACGATGCAAATAATTAAGGAAACAATAAAACTATCCTTCGTGACAAACCGAAACTCCTCCACATGACAACTGGCAGCTTCCGGACTCCTCCTTCGCATCATCGGCAATCCCCTTGCCATAGTCATCGGCAGACCTTTTTATCCAGCCATCGGCACCATATTACTGCCTGTGGACTTAGTCACATTCAACCTCTCCCTCATCGGCAACCATCCTCATCAGCGACCCGCATCGTACCGCCACCCTATCCTGCCATCCTAGACACGTGCCCAAAAATGGTGTCAACACATGCCCCCCAGTTTCGGAGTATAAAACTATTAATGCTCCGAAATTCTCTGCAGTAATGATGCCTTCTCTGCAATTAATGCTCCTAATCTGGTAACCGACAACCTCAATCTGGACAACTCTGATCCTAATCCTCCGCAGATTCCTCGAAATCCCCAACTTCCTAAACGGGCATCTTTCTTGGTCGTACATCGGCAACAATACCGTTACAAAGATCTGCCGATGCTCTGACCAGGATATTCGCAAAAACGGTTACCTCCCCTCTATCCGCCCATCGGCAAGATGACCGTTATAGAATATCGCCGATGGACCGACCAGGAGATCTCGCACAGTAAAATATCTTCAGATAATGACCGCTTCCCGTCAAATCACCTGCACAATCCCTAGATTACCGTGCGAACAGTTACCATATCCACTTGAGTACCCTCGGGCTTCTCGGATGCGGCAAAGAGATAAGTCGGATTTGCCCTTGCCCATCTTGTCCTATAAATAGTTCCTTCTTGGGTACTCCTCCCCCATCACACCATTCTACTATCCAACTTTGCTTTTCCAGCGGCGGCGCCATTTACAACCTTCAAGATCTCCGACAAGCACTCCTCTTCATCAACTCCGGTGCCCACCAACGTCCTCTTCACGACAAGATGGCCATTGGCTTCGTCGTCCCTGAGGTTAGACTTCCATCTCATCTTCTGTGTATATTCCTATTCATCCGCGATTCATCTTACTGAATATTCCCCTTTTCCTTTTTCTTTGTATTTTTATTCCCCCAAAATCACTAGGAGTTGTCCAATAAAATTGTCATCCCCACCGATCAACCACACCTTCAATGTCTCGGTCCTCTAGGGGATTCAGATCCAACCAATCTTATCAACGCAGAAACCAATAGAATCCCCTTTAGGGCTGAAAACTTTTCTGTAGATCTATGGAAAGACACTTTTCGCTCTTGGCCCAGCCCTACCGTAGGGTGGAAAGACTGGTTCTTGAGGGTCAGCAATTCTTATGAAGTCCAGTGGGGTGAGAGGAAGCTAGCCCAATGCATTAGGCTATCCATTGCCGATATGCACAGGAACGAGTCACTGCTGATAGCTGCATCCTACTTTTGGTCAGACACTCTTAATGCTTTTGTTTTTGGCCACGGCCCTGCTTCTCCTACCCTTGCCGATGTAGCCATGCTCACTGGGCTAGATATATCTTCTGCCGATAGCACCCACTTTTTTGATACTGCCCCCAGTGCCAAAGTGGAGACTCGCGCTATCGGCGGTTGGTCAGGGTACATCTAGAAGTACCGCGGGAGAGGGCCTGTCACCATAAAGGAGCAAACCACCTTTCAGAACATGTGGCTGGACAAGTTTGTATTCTGTGGCCGATCGGCAGGACCGACTTCTGTCTATCTATCGGCAGCAGAAAGACTGGCTAACGGTGGCCAATTTCCTCTCGGCCGATATTTGCTCAGCGCTGTTTACCACCTTCTTCATCAGGTAGCCTAGAAACTCCTGCTTGGCCAATCCATCGGCAACTTGGGAGGCCCCTGGTGGTTTATTAATATGTGGCTCAATCTGCACCTGCATAAGCGCCTTGATTTCAACTTGTTTTCACAGCACTTCCCAAGAGATATAGCCGAAAATCATGTGTTGGGTGAAGAGGAATCGGCAACGCGTGCCCCCTTGAACTTTAGCGAAGCCGTTATAGTCTTACCCGGTTCAGGGGGCAATCCGGATCAGATTGGCCGATTCTTCGAGACTCTGTATGAGGGTCTGGCCAGAGATGAACGACCATGGCTGGCTTATGATGACCCAGATAGCATGCTCACTCTGACCTTCAATCCATTTGATGAAGCTCTCGACTGGGACAATGAGGCGATGATGGCAATTGTGACTCCCAGAGCCATTCTAGTGAATTTCTTCGGTAGCACGAAAACTTCTCCCCAGACTTACGAATTTTACAATCCATCGGCATTAGCTCGCCAGTTAGCTTTCGGCCAGTTGCCGATTGCACTTCCTTATGCCGATGTAATAAAACCCAGAGAAACCATCAACAACCTTCTTGAGTGGACTCGAGTAGCCCAACTACCACCAAACGCCGATGTAGATGTAGATCTGTCAGAATGGGTTCCGGCTGCTTTTATCACTCAGGCATACAAGTTATGGTGGGCAGAATGGAAAGAGCATCTATTCTGCAGATCGGCACTTTCATACCGCGGCATGATTGACCCCGAATACGAAGTTCCCGATGACACTGTAAGTAACTCAAACTAACGTTTCATTTTCTCACTATTACTTCTATCGGCAGCTTACCCTTGTATTCCTTTTGCAGGTTGACAATATTCCTCCATTGGTTAGCAGGAGTGGCAAGCCGATTGACTTGTTTCCATCAGGCCCGATTTCCTCAATCGGCCACAATGCTCCTACTTTAGCTTCCATCGTGCATCGGGGTGCGCACCTCAGGAAAGTTACTACCAGGAGAACCCAGACATCACCAACGGTAGCTGCTCCTACTCTGGCGCGGGCTTTCAAGGCAATTTGTCAAATCTTTATCTTTTACGCTGACTATCTTTATATCGGCTTTATTTATACTTACAAACCCTTGTTGGTTATTGCAGCAAACCAGTGCATCGGCAAAGGTCACACTTCAAGGTGCCGATGCCACCCAGTCCAGCCAGCCAAAGAGGAAGGGTGTCAAGAGCACCAGGGCCGAAACGAAACGCCAAAAAGTGGCAGCTCCCCCTCCTCCTCCGGTATCTCCAATCCCAGTAGAGTCTTCTCCTTCTTCTCCAGAAGTCCAGACACAGCAAGTGCCATCTCCCCAACCAATGCAGGATGCACCACAGATGGAAGAATCCCAGCAGGAAGAGCCTCAAACAGAAAGTACATCAGTCGATGTGGGTGAACAAGCAACTGGTCCGGTGGGTCCAATTATATCACCGGCGGCTCTCCCGATTCAGACAACCGTTGTTCCCCCTCCAGGTAACATACTTTAACAATACCATTGCCGATGAACTCATTCTCATTTAGTCTCATAACCTTTCTTGTCTTCTTTCAATCGATATCGTCCCATCGGCAACCTTAGCCGATCAATCTGCAGTTCCATCGGCATCTTTGGCCGGTCAGTCCGCAGCTCCGTCAGCACCTCCCAGTCCAAGGCAAGAGATCGCCTTGAAGCAAGTAAGTCACTGTTTACCACCAGCACCATTTGCCGATTCTCCGAATATGAGCTAACCTTGCTTTCCCTCCCAGGAACAAGATTCTCCTGATAGCCTGTTTTCCTTCGCCATCGATCTCTCTGAAGAAGAAGGCGAAGAAGCAAGTTCTTCCCAGACAGTTGGCATTACATCGGCAGAGACCAGGGCCAGGCTGGAAGAATTGTCAGTTCTCCTTCACCAGGATACAGCGCATTTGGTCGATTACTCCGACCCTACCAAGACCCTGTTCAGAACTCTCAGAGGCCAAATCCCAGCCGACGTCGAAGAAATCCTGTTCCAAGCCGCTCATCTGGAGAGTCGCCAGCTGCAGTACCAGAGAGCTTCTCGGCGTCTTGCCGATAGAGCCGCTCAAACTCAACTCTCCGATGAAATGAGGAAAGAGAAACTCCTGACCGATGAGAAGCACAAGAACATCGGTATCCTGAAATCTTCAGGAGATGCGCTGAAGCAGAAGATATCCGATCTATCAGCAAGAAGAGAATCCCTGTTGGCGGAACTCAAGGAAGTGGAGAACGCCTTATCCCAAGCCCAACAGGAAGAGAACCAATTGCCAGAGACCATCAGGCTTCTTGAGCACGAGCGAAATGTTCATGGTCGCAAGGCACTCCAACTGAAGAAGAAGCTAAAGCCGATAGAAGGTTCTGCCGATGATGACATCAAGGAGATAGAAGCAGCCAACCAAATTCGGCTACGTGCTATATCGGCTATCCAGTCGCTGCTTAACACATAGAGTTTCCATCGGCATTGTATCTACGCTTTCCTGCTTCCTCAACTTTTAGTCTAGCCGATAGGACTGTTATCGGCGCCTAAACTTTTGAAACACCAAGTTCTGTCCCCAAGCATTTGGCTCCAGCCGATAGGAGTGTTATCGGCACCTAAACTTTTATGCATCGACCCATATACTGGGGTAGTACTTCTTTAAATATTTGCCGTTTAATGCTCTGGGAAATTCAATTCCTTCGAGGGTTTCTAGAATGTAGGCATTACCAGGAGCCGATCGACTTATCCGATAAGGACCCTCCCAATTAGGAGACCACTTTCCAAACTTCGAGCTTTTGGTCCCAACTGGTAAAATTAATTTCCATACCAAATCCCCATCGGCAAACTCTTTAGCCTTCACTTTCTTATCATACCATCTAGCAACTCTTTTCTTATTTTCTTCTATACTCATTAAAGCTTTTAACCGATGCCCTGCTAGATCATCCAATTCATCGGTCATCAAAGTGGCATAATTGTCGGAAGTTAATTGATCTTGAAAAGATAATCGCCTAGATCCAGCCTTAATTTCCCAAGGCAACACGGCATCATGTCCATACACCAATTGATAGGGTGATACCTTGGTCGATCCATGATAAGCCATCCGATAAGACCACAATGCTTCATTTAATGATGTATGCCACCGCCTAGGATTTTCTTCAATCTTTCGTTTAATAAGCTTGATAATTCCTTTGTTAGACGCTTCGGCCTGCCCATTGGCTTGAGCATAATAAGGAGAAGAATTCAACACTTTAATTCCCATACCGATTGCGAATTCATCGAACTCCCCTGACGTGAACATGGTGCCCTGATCGGTAGTAATCGTTTGGGGAATCCCAAATCGGTAAATAATATGCTCCTTCACAAAATCAATCATATTGGCCGATGTGACTTTCTTCAAAGGAATAGCTTCGACCCACTTAGTAAAATAGTCAGTGGCAACTAGAATGAACTTATGCCCTTTGCTAGATGGTGGATAAATCTGGCCGATCAGATCGATGGCCCATCCCCGGAACGGCCAAGGTTTTATTATAGGATTCATAGCCGATGCGGGTGCTCTCTGGATATTACCGAACTTTTGACAACCTTGACATCCCTTGAAATATTTAAAACAATCTTCAAGTATGGTTGGCCAAAAATATCCATTCCTTCGAATCATCCACTTCATCTTAAAAGCTGACTGATGCGCTCCACACACTCCTTCATGGATTTCCCCCATCAAACTTCTGGCTTCATCATCACCCAAGCATCGGAGAAGAATTCCGTCGATAGTTCGATAATACAATTCATTTTCAAGGAGCACATACTTGGTTGCCTGAAATCAAACCCGTCTTTCAACTTTTTTGGATGGATCTTTTAGATAATCAATAATTTCTTTCCTCCAATCACCGGCACCGACTGCCGATGTCGCATTAATCATTGGCTGATATCCCGAGGCATGCTGAGCTAACCGATTAGCGTCTTCATTATGCAATCGGGGAACATGCTCCAATCGGAAGTCCTTGAATTCCTTTAACAATTGCATACTTCTCTCGAAATAGGTTATGAGAACTTCACTTCGGCATTCATAGCTTCCGGCCAATTGATTTATAACCAACATAGAATCCCCGAATATTTCAACAGCATCAGCACGAACTTCTCTTAACAACTCCAATCCCTTGATCAGAGCTTGATACTCAGCCTGATTATTTGTTGATGTAGCAACAATCGGCAAGGAAAACTCATACTTTCTCCCCTTAGGAGAAACTAATACAATGCCGATTCCTGCCCCCCGGTCACAGGTAGATCCATCAAAGAAGAGCGTCCAGGGTGCAATTTCCAAGGTTTCCACTAGACCACAATGCTGAGTCACAAAATCGGCCATAATCTGCCCTTTGACTGCCTTAGCCGATTCGTAACGCAAATCGAACTCCGACAGCGCTAAAATCCATTTACCGATCCTACCACTCATAATCGGCATAGATAGCATGTATCGGACCACGTCATCTTTGCAAACAACAGCACATTCGGCCGATAACAGGTAATGTCTCAGCTTGATACATGAAAAATATAAGCATAAGCACAGTTTCTCAATGGCCGAATACCTGGTTTCAGCATCAATCAACCTCCTACTCAAATAATAAATTACCCTCTCTTTCCCTTCAAATTCTTGAACTAAAGCTGAACCGATAACCGATCCATCGGTAGATAAATACAATTTGAAGGGCTTCCCTTGTTGAGGTGGAACTAAAACTGGAGGATTTACTAGATACTTCTTGATTTCATCCAGAGCCAACTGCTGTTCTTCTCCCCAAACAAACTCTTGATCAGCTTTCAATTTAAGAAGAGGACTGAAAGCACGAATCCTCCCAGATAAATTCGATATAAATCTTCTGATAAAATTCACCTTGCCGATCAAGGATTGGAGCTCGGTTTTATTGGTAGGGGCCACTATTTTATTGATGGCATCAATAGATCTTCGACTAATTTCAATACCCCTCTGATGTACCATGAAACCAAGAAACTGCCCTGCCGATACGCCAAATGCACACTTGTTGGGATTCATCTTCAATCCATGCTTCCTTGTGCACTCCAACACTTTTCGTAAATCGGCAAGATGCTTTGAGAAATCTCCAGACTTAACCACCACATCATCAATATAAATCTCTACGAGCTTGCCGATGAACTCATGAAATATAAAATTCATAGCCCTTTGATAAGTAGCACCAGCATTCTTTAACCCAAAAGTCATGACTATCCATTCAAATAGTCCAACATGACCAGGACACCTGAATGCGGTTTTTGGAATATCCTCCTCTGCCATGAATATTTGATTGTAACCTGCATTACCATCCATGAAGCTGATGACCCGATGGCCAGCCGCAGCATCAACCAGTAGATCAGCGACAGGCATTGGGTATCCATCCATCGGTGTAGCTTTATTGAGATTCCTGAAATCAATGCACACCCGAAGCTTCCCGTTCTTCTTGTAAACCGGAACAACATTGGAAATCCATTCGGCATACCGACACTGCCGAATAAACTTAGCTTCAATAAGTTTAGTGATTTCGGCCTTAATATCAGGTAGAATGTTAGGATTACATCGGCGGGCTGGTTGCTGATGTGGCCGAAATCCAGACTTGATGGGTAACCGATGTTCGACAATTGATCGGTCTAAACCAGGCATATCTGTATAATCCCAAGCAAAGCAATCTTTATATTCCTTTAACAAACTAATCAATTGTCGCTTACACTCAGGATATAATTTAGCACTAATAAAAGTAGGCCTAGGCTTATCACCACTACCTATATCTACTTCTACCAAATCATCGGCCGATGTGAATCCCTGGCCTAATTTTCCATCATCGGCGAATCTATCCATTAAAAACCGTTGTCAGAACCGACTGCTTGGATCGGTGGAATCTCATAATCGGCAACTTTGAGAAAATCTTTCAACCAAACTTCTCCTAAAATGCACCTGGTCCTTTCGTAAGTATCCGCTTCTGCCGATGCGTTGGGCATCGGAAACATTGAATCTTGAGGATTCCCAGTGTGAGGCCTTGCAGTAGTAGTTGTGGTATACCGAGGACTCTGGTTCACCGGCGCATTGGGACGTGCCGATGTCATAGGAGTTTTGCCCCTCATGTCAGTTATTTGTGATGTTCCCGGCGTCAACTCTGGAGGCATACCATAACCCCACCAGTTGGGAGGAAGAGTCAACCCTGACATTGCCGATGCCAACATATCTGTTGTCAGTTTATGCTGCCCAACTGAAATTTGTGGGTTGGTTGCCATCGGCATAGATAGTGCACCAGTAGTCCCCAATGTACTTGGAGGGACGGCAGACTGTGCACTTGCATTCGTCAAGGCAGCCGATGGAGCCGTGACCTCTGGTGCCGTTGGCTGATGATGGGAGGGCCCCACATAATCTGGCGGGATTTGTCCTTCCTTGAAAGTTCTTGCCACGGTGTTGAAAACCGTATTAGACAGTACACCAGCTTGGTTAATCAACGCTCGATTGATGGCATTGTCAACCATATCTTGAAGCTTGCCAGGATTGGCGTCAAAGGTGACCTGCCGTGGTGCCGGCAGTGCATCTTTCTGGACCACTTCGCCGCTCCTGTTTATGCTGAAAGACCTCAGGCATTGCTGCTTGAACTCTTCCATGGCTTGGGCAATAGCTTGCTTTTGCTCATCCTTGAGGTTGGCCTCCGTCACGGGGATGACGTTCTCTTGATCGAGGTCAGAGATCGACATGTTGATCTTGATCTTGAATCTGTCCCACTGGGCGTGCCAAAAGATGTGTTGATGCAAAACTGATCTGCAAACACAAAGGGCTAATACCCAATTCAAACGTTAAGGCGTGCCAGCCGATTTGACCTTGCTATCGGCAAAGGTGATAACTCGAATACTTCAGTCCTGACAACAGCGATGCGCCTGGATGTCACGGCTAAGAGGTACTCACGCGGAACTCGAGAACACGCCGAGCTTAAGTCGACGAATTCCTAAGAACTCGTAATAAAAAGAAAAAAAGTATGACGAAGTCGTCGAAAAGTAGATGCTGGAATATGAGTAAAAACGTGTGTTTGATTGATTTCTTGATTGATTATTACAAGGTCCTAGGGTTTATATTTATACCCTGCTCAAAGAGCTACAAGCAGACACGATTAGAATTCGAATTCCAAATTACACGGAATCCGTATACAAAACGATGCAAATAATTAAGGAAACAATAAAACTATCCTTCGTGACAAACCGAAACTCCTCCACATGACAACTGGCAGCTTCCGGACTCCTCCTTCGCATCATCGGCAATCCCCTTGCCATAGTCATCGGCAGACCTTTTTGTCCAGCCATCGGCACCATATTACTGCCTGTGGACTTAGTCACATTCAACCTCTCCCTCATCGGCAACCATCCTCATCAGCGACCCGCATCGTACCGCCACCCTATCCTGCCATCCTAGACACGTGCCCAAAAATGGTGTCAACAGTACCTTGTATGCCCAAACAGACTTCGTGGTGATAGAGACCGGTAATGATGAGAGGGCACCTATCATCTTAGGGAGGCCATTCTTAAACACCTCGGGAGCTGTCATCTACGCCAGTGCTGCCAAGATCAGTTTCTACATCAAAGGGAGGAAGGAGACATTTTGCTTCAAGAACAAGACTACACAAATCCCAGATCAATCCAGACGTGATTCAAGGAAGAGGACCAACAGGAGGAAAGTGTCGACCGAGTCAGCTAAGATGGTCACTGCAGTTCATGGAGGTCAAGATCACCAACTTAAGTCACCGTTTTTGACCAAGAAGGACGACCCAGGAATGCTAAGCATCTATTGCTCTATAAATGGATACAACTTTTACAATACATCTTGCAACACCGGATCGGGCGTCAACATAATGGCCGCAGTCACCTATCGACTCTTGTTCGGAACCATGCCCCTAAAACCAACGTACATTCAGCTCCAGATGGCAGATCAGACATTCCGAGAGGTTAAAGAAACAGTAACTGATGTCCCTGTCAAAATAGACGATCATTTTGTCTACACAAACTTTCAAGTTATTGACATCGGAGAAGACGAATACGATCCACCCATCATCCTTGGAAGACCGTTCCTCGGCATCGTTAAAGTAATTATCTACATTGGAACCGGAGAACTCCATATGCACTTCCCCTCAGAGAAGGTACGCCATTATTTTACTGACCCTAACTATATCGTTGAAGACTCTAAGTAGGTCAGAAAACGACGCAACCGCAACCAGAGGAGGGAAATTATCAAGGATGGATGGGCAGACTATGAAGGAGAAGTAGTAAGGTCAGAAGACATACAGTTTAAACAGAACTATCCTGAGGAGACTGTCGCACCAAGTCAGGTATGGAAAGAGAAGATGACTATACATGTTGGTAGTTATCCTTTCCCCTTCAATTATTTTAAAATAGTTTACTTAGTTAATCAGGTTTATACTATCCTAAAAAGAAAATAAAAATGTTAAAAAAATAGTAAGCCCCATGTGAGTATACGAGTGGCATAAAACCCATAAGTACATTCACTGTGGTGGCATAAAAATAAAATAAATATTTCTTCTCTACTTTATAAAATGAAAATATAAAAATAGAGAGTAATATTTATTGAGGAGTCTCAACATGATAAAGGCTAGATATTTATGCTAACACTTAATCAGTTCCACAAAGCTTTGTTGTCTATTTGAGCTCCACAGAATTTAAGAACCAAGAAGACTAGCAGATGGAGGACATTCTAATCGCTGTCAGGATACTGCCCACATTCAAATACACCTCTGCCACCTGCTAGCTACATCAAGAGAAATTACGTCAAAATTCAGCTTGGGGGAGAGCACCCCCATTTATCCCGATAAGTATTTCTATCTATCTATCTTTATACTTATACTATATTAAAATACAAATATACATAACTATTGAAAACCAAATAAAGATTTTATGCTTATATATATATATCTTTTGCTTAGTTTAATAAATAAATAAAGTGGCTATGCTAATCTGAATCTTAATAATAAAACTCTAGCATGGATATGATGAATAGTTGCTCTGCCTAATTTTCAAAATTGAAGTTCTCTCTCAAGTTTGGACATAACTGTTATAATTTAAAGCTTTCTCTAAATCTGAACTTGTGGGAAGAAAACTTGATCTGAAGTCTAAGTTGTTAATGGATATGATATGGGAAGGTTGTGCTGTTGTTTATCTATTCCTAGAGATGCTAGAATTCTGGAGAATTTTATCTTTGAAAATCTTTAAAATATTACATGATGAGTTCCTGTATGATGAGTTTAAATTCCTACCACAGCCATATATACATGTTAGACTTTGAGCCACACATTTACTTTTTACTGCTTATGAGCATTGAGTGTGGTCAAGCTGTGTAGACCCTTAGGAGCTTGTCATGTGGTAAAATCAAGATTCACTTGCACGTTCACCCATACATGCTGCTTCTACTCCGGAAGTACCATCCACATATATCCACTCATTCCATCTCCAGAATCACCCAAAAATATTCTACTCCTAATCCGGGAGAGAATGGCCAAAAATATTTCTATTTTCCCAGTGAAAAAAATGCTCAAGTTATCTTGTTACTACCACTTGCTATATTATCTCAAGAGATGAGTGCTCTAAAAAAAAGAAGAAGAAATAATACGAGGAAATAAAAAGGGGCAAGTGCCCGGAACCTCGAAAGAAAAAAAAAGTGAGACGAGAGGTAAAAATGGACAAGTGTCCGACGGTAGAATTAGGGGTACAAAATACCCACCTGAGAGAAAAGAAAATATAGAGCATCTCATTCTCCTCAAAAAGTTCCAAAAAGCAAGAAATGAATGTATCCCCTCAAAGAGCAAAAGTAGAATTAGACTTTCACCGTTGTTATCACCATCATCACCACATACCATTCATTCGCCACACATGCACATCTTGATTTGACATATTGGCTTGTTTCTTTGGATCCATGGTTTGACTATGCAATAAATGTCTTGTAAGTATGTATATTTGTATCTTCCACCTATGAGCTCCAGATATTAAAGCCTTATTAGAGTAGGGTGAGAGAGAAGGCAATATCACTATGCCGTATACCACGAATACTACATATTTTGAGAGAAGGCATATACCATCACTGCCTTGGTAAGGATCCAGAAATACCACAAAAGAGAGACCTAAGAGAGTCATACAAGGAATCTCTGAGTTTTATTTGAAAATCTGCAAAAACTCCAGAGCTATAGCTGATCAAGAGTAAGAGACATGGCACTTGACTAGACCGTTCTATCTTTTAACTACTCAAGATAGAAGTGACGGTTACAAGTCCCATGGTGAAAGGTAAAGTAAGTAAGTTTTAAGTCTTGACAGTTTACTCTAACTCAGAGATGAGATCTTATTTAAAAGCATATGTACCGTCAATTTTTGAAGGCATTGCAACAACTTCTGATCTATCACTGAGACTATCCTTGCTCAAGGACGAGCAAGAGGTAAGCTTGGAGGAGTTTGTTGATGGTCCTTAAGTATCAAATTTAATAAACAAATAAACAAAGAAAAGGATCCAAATGAAATCAACATCCAGACTTAGGGTTTTATCTCACAAAATTCCACGAGTTTTGGTGTTTGTCTATTTCTGCAGGGGGTTATCAGGAAATACGGAAGAAAGGCCCACACGTCGGGATTACATAGAGATATCAACGTGCCGCACAATTATCTTACATCTAGAAGACTCCAGAAGCCACGGGAAGGAAGCGGAGGCCAAACGGGGCCAGGCACTGGGCGCCCGCCCAGTTGACCTGGGCGCCCGCCCCCTCCTGGAGTCCAACCAGGACTCTCTTTCGGGAAAGATCTCCACCGACCTAAAGGATCAAAGATAACCGTTCAATCAATGTCGGTTTGATCCAACGGCCCATATTCACTTGAAGGGACTATAAAACCAGACCCCATGGCCCCTAGAGGAGAGAGCCTCTCAACCCTAATTCATTATTCTCAAGGGAGAAGAAGCCTCTGATCAAGCCTAGAGCCACCACATCAATTAGACATCTAGATTAGCATAGCTACATAGGATTAGAACTAGAAGGAGTCAATCTTCGATTGGTTTCTGGATCTGTCAAGAGGATTCTCGGTAATTCTCTAATTGTTCTTCTAATCATCTTTGTTCTTCAATATTATGAATATGACTTTGTTCTACTTCAATATATTGCTTATGACTTTGCTCTACTTGTTTATATTCAAGATTATATTGTTCTTAGTTTATCATAGTTATGTACTTGGCTTAGTTTCATTGGATCTATATACATGTTTAGGATCGTATAGCATTTATCTATCGGATCCATGGGTAAATGATAGATATTGTGTAGGCGTGGTGCTTATACCGTATTTATCTGCGATTGTACCCAATATGCCAGATCGTGGGGTTGTTCGTGATAGTGACAGCTTCGTTGATTCTTATATAGTCCCCCTCTCATGTATTGGGCTGGCAGAGCAACATTATTACAGGAGAGTGATTGCTATGTTTCTCATTTACCTTGCTAATATCACTATGCATGGGCGTAGTCTTTTCTCGCAATGATTGCTAAGTATACTTGCACTAACTATGATAATGCTAGACTATATTCTTGTAGTTCGTTCTAATACCATGCTAATGACTTTCTAGAATATCTAATTGAGGTGCTTATCATATTTATATGTGGCTAGTTATGCTGATCATGTTAATTATCTTTGTCACTATTCATTACTTTATATATCCTTTATGTGACACTTACCCCTGTATGAAAGAGTTAGATAAATGTTCTCAATTATACATGCAATGATAGATACTCAATCTCATATTCTATTCTATAATCAATATTGATGATTACTAATCCCTTCCTAGTGGTACAAATATAAATAACGATACCTGGAATACTTCTCGGTTAAAATCCTACATCGGTATTAATCTGTGCGCTTGCAGATCCCATTCATTATTTATTTAGAAGAGCAATTGCATATTTTAATACCGCGTCTCTCATGTCATGCTGGGGATGATAACTTGGCTTAAGTGGTATGAGAGATAGGTTTGGCATTTTTGGCACCGTTATCAGAATTAGAAAACTAATTCTACTTTTGGTAATGATGTTAAGAATACCCAACACCAGGACCACGCCACTGCAGTACAAGAACTGAGACAAGACACAACGACGATGAACGATAATATCACCACCATGATGCGATTCTGGAATATTGGGTAAGACCGACAACAACATCTAGCTTGGGGGAGTACCTCCCCATTTTATCATGTTTTTATTTGCCCTTCTTATTTATTCTTTTCTATTTTAGTATTTTGTTTTAAAGAGAAAAACTTAGAAAACCCAATAAATATTTTCTTGCTTTAATTTACTACATTCTATAAACATGGAAACAAAATAAAAAGAGTGTGTAGATAAGTGTGCTTTATTTTATCTGCTAAGTGTTAATCTCTAGAAAAATAAAAGACCAAAAAGATGCATGATGGAAATGATGAACAGTTGCTCTGTTTGCTTACTTTCAAGTACCTAGCTTTTACATTAGTGTTCTTCCAGGAATTATTAAAACTGAAATTACTATCTATGGGAAGCATAAAACTAAAGTCTAGGTAAGAGAAGGACATGATATAAAGTTTGAGCTACTGTTTATCTTGTTCCTACTACACTAAGTTCTGGAGATTTATTTTGAAAACTTGCAAATTACATGATGAGTTCCTAGCATGACAAACTTTCTACCACAGCCATACTTGCTATAACATCTTTCCCTACTTATATCCACATTGAGTTTGATCGAGCTGTGTAGACCCTTAGGAGCTTTTCATGTGGTTAAATTAAGATATTCACTTGCACACATGTACTCCACCATTCACCACCATACATTAAAATTGCTAAAATATTATTATCACTCACTGTCCCAAGTATTGTTATTCTCTCTCTAGAAAGATTCAATGCAGAAGAGGCATGGTTATGCAAAAATATATGAGGAAATAAAAAGGGGCAAGTGCCTAGAACCTCGAAGAAGAAAAAGAAAGAAAAAGAGTGAGACGAGAGGTAAAAATGGACAAGTGTCCGGAGTAGAATTAGGGGTACAAAGATACTCACCTGAGCGGAAAAAATGTACAAGTGTCCGACAGTAGAATTAGGGGATCTACTACCCACCTGAAAAAAAAGAGAGAAAAAAGATAGCCCATGTTCTCCCAAAAGCAGAGATCAAAGAAGAGGAGAGATAGCAATATGAGGAGCAATGAGAAGTAAGCTTTATCATTACTTATACATTTTTACCATCACTATCATTTACTCCACCACACATGCACATCTTGATTGAATTATATGCTGAGTTCCTTTGGATCCATGGCTCGATTAGACAACATATGTATGAGCTATTTTTCACTCCTATGAGCTCCACTTAAATACTCCATTAGCTATAGGTAAGTGACATTTTGGTAAGGATCCACAAATACCACATATAGAGAGACTTGAGAGAATCATTGCTGGGAACTCTGAGTTTTATTTTGAAAAACTTATACAAAACTTCAGAACAAAGGTGAAGTATAGACAGGAGGAATAGTGCTTGACTTAATTATTTTGTCTTTCGGTCACTTAAGACTTAAGTGCAGGTACTAAGCTCCATGACACTTCACTCTAATCTAGAAGAATTTTATATGAAAGCATGTGTGCCTGTCAGGAAAGAAAACATCGAAGCAACTCCTGATCCGTCTGAGTTTAGCTATTTGCTCAGGGACGAGCAAAGGGTAAGCTTGGGGGAGTTTGTTGATGGTCCTTAAGTACTAAATTTAACCATCAATTAAACATGGAAAAGGATCAATATGCACCAAACATCTAGAATCAGGGTTTTATCTGACAGAATTCCACGAGCTTTGGTGTTTATCTATTTCTGCAGGGGGTTATTAGAAAATATGAAGAGAAGGCCCACATGTCATGTTTACAACGAGATAATTACGTGCCGCATAATTTTCCTTAATCTAGAAGAGTCCAGAAGCCACGGGAACGAACGGGAGACCGGACGGGCTCGGGGGCAGGGCGCCCGCCCTCCCCCCTTGGGCGCCCGCCCTGGCCTCGGGGCCAATCACATCCAACTTCGCGGATTGTGCTCCACCGACCTAAAGGATCAACGAAAAAACCGTGCGATCAATGTCGGTTTGATCCGACGGCCCAAATTCACTTGAAAGGACTATATAATCAAGGCCTCTCCACCCCAGGGGGGGAGAGGAGAAATCATATCAGAGATAGCCATCAAAGTTAGGGTTTTAGGACTTCTCTCCCACAGAGAATTAGAATTAGCTACTCCCTAATCCTTCAAGTTTAGATGATTGATTAGATAGAATTAGAGAAGTAGAGCACTACGCTCTGGATTCAGATCTTCGTTAATAAAGATTGCTATTATTTCATATCTTTCTCTACTACTTTGTTCTAATTGCATTATGTCTCTATTTATTATGCTCTTAGTTTGCTCTAGTTCTATAGTTGATATAGTTATGATTGATAATGAGTTTATGTATAAGTTTGCAAAGCCCTTAGCTCTTGACACGTGGGAGTTAAGTGGTAGATCACATGTGGGAGTGGTGCTTAGATGTTATTTACCTGCAAATGTATCCTATTGGCCAGGTTGTGTGGTAGTTCGCAATAGTGACAGCTTCGTTGATTCTTATGTAGTCCACCCTCCGTTGATAGGATAGGCAGAATTTGTATTGCGGAGTAAGTCTTACGATGCTCTGATTTACTTTAGCAATGTTCCTTATACATGAATGAAGAGTCTTTTATACTATACATGATCTTGTAGATAACTGGAGTAGATTGTGACTTAGTAGATAGTAGATAACTTAGAATCCATTCTCTAGCTAATTCGACGTCACCTTACATATATGATGAGTAGTATATTTTCTAATCGTTGTGTTATTTACCCATGAGCTTATATTTCATTATCATTATTATTATGGCTTACCCCCTGCTAAAGTAAGTGACTGTGTGACGAGTTCCTCATTAGTAATCATGTTCTTGCTATCTCTAGTCTATGCCTTGATAGATTTAATCCTATTTTTCATTCACCCTTGTTCTCCTAAGCAAAATTATAAATAACGATACCTGGAATACTTTCCTAGTGAAATGCTACAATGAGGTGTTTTATCTGTGCGCTTGTGGATAGAATAGATTATTTTCTAGAGAGCCTTTACATTCATAAATACCTTTGTACACTCTGGCATCATGCTGGGGATGACAACCTAGTATCTAAGTGGTGTTAGCTAGTGTCAACAGGGCGCCCGCCCCTGGTTGGGTGCCATGGGGCCCCACTTTACAGGGTCGCCTTCTCATGTCTTCTAGAGTATTCCTGAGTTGATGTTCACATATTCTCTCTATCTAAATCTGACATGTGGATCTCCTTTTGCTCTTATTCTGATAAGCCCCTATAGAAATAAACAATCACCAAAACTTGTAGAATTCTGTTAGTGATAACCCCTATAGCTAAATGATATTCTGATTTTAGTCCTTTGTCAGGCTATGTTGACGGTTAAAAAGAGTACTTATCTACCATCAACAAACTCCCCTAAGCTTACATTTTGCTCATCCTTGAGCAAAGATAGACTTAGTGATGGATCAGGAGTTGTTACAATGCTTTCACGCCTCACAAGTGCACATGCATTCAAACAAGGACTCTCCTCCGAATTAGAGTGAACTATTCTAACTCAAGACTTACCCATATTACCTTTCACCATGGGGCTTATAGCTATCACTTAAGTCTTGAGCTGTTGAAAGACAGAATGGTTAAGTCGAGCACTATGCTTCTTGCTCTTTGATCGACTATTATTCTAGAGTTTTTGGAAGATTTTCAAATAAAACTCAGAGTTTTCTTGTATGACAGTTTCCTGTAACACCCCAGTGTTATGGTTGCATCAATCACATGCATAACATGAGCATCATCATCTACTCAAGCATATCATGATCATCATCTATCTTGGGTCATGTCATTTTATGCAAAAATGTCATTTAACTTGCTGGAATATGCTTCCTATGCTTGTGTTTTTTGTGCCATGCTCATGTGTGTGTGCTTTGCCTTAGTAAATAGTTTCTCTATGCTTAACTCAACCTTAGGAACAATGTTCATGTTGATCACTTCTCCAAATTAAGTGCTTAAGTCATACTTCCATGTATAGGCCCTAGAAACCTCATTTGCTTGAGCTTATAAAAAGTTTTTCTTAAGATGTTTGCATGTCAAAACTTTCAAAGTTGTAGCAAATTTTATAAGGAACAAAAGTTGTTTTAGGGCCATCTCATGAAAATGATCACATCATGTTCAAAAAGTGCTTGCAAGGTAGTTTTGGGTGCTGGTTTGGCACATAGCCAAATTTGGCCAAGTACAAGCGCCAGCAGTTTGCTCGATCAATTTTGGGAGCCTCACATCTCTCAATCCAGGCCGATTTGGCTCTTGCTCCATTTGATAATGTTGTAGAACTCGGTTAGTACTCCAACTTTGTCAACTACACCATCTCCTAATTCGCTTTGGTTTGGAAGATAATCGCTGTCAAAGTGGCTCTGTCAGTCAGTCATCGTTTGGTCTGAATCGGAGTCGAGCCCGTCGACGTGGCCGACCGGCGACAGAACAACGGTGACATTTGGTGCCCGTACGTCGTCTCTGGCCCCGCTCGTCAGCTCCAGATGCTGCATGACCTCCACGGTGACACCCCGGGCGAAGTGGACGCGTCCATTTCCTTCCCCCTCTCGCTCTCTCGCCACAAGCTCGGCCGCAGAGAGCTCACCGTCGTGAGCTCACTCCGGCGAGCTCAAACGCGCTCCTCGCTGCGTTGCTGTCCACCAAAACTTGCCCACAGCTCCGCCGTGAACCGCTCTCCACCCTCCAACCGCAAACTCGCCGTGAGACCCTCCGGTGAGCCGACATTTCCAACTTCCCCCAAATCGGGTCGCCGTGACCTTCTTCTCCGGCGAACTCAATGCTGAGCTCCTCAGAGCATCTCATCTCCTCTGGTTAGGTTCTAGAGATAGCTTAGGACCTTAGCGAACGTTTGCGCCACTTGGTGGACGCTCTACCGCACTCACCGTCGCCGGACACGACGTGCAGCGCCACCGTGTTTTCGCCGGAGTTCGGCCCTCTCGTGGCCAGCTCGTTCCACACCGTTTCAAGCCTAGACACCTACCTAGAAAGCTTCGCCGTAGTTCACTGGTGCTGTAGGAAACCCTAGGTTGCGCTCTACCAGCCTGAGAGCTCCGGCGTAACGCCGAGCACCTCCGCCGAGCCACCATGGTCGACGGCAAGCCCTTTCCGGTGGCTCCGCCGTGGGAAAAAGGGGGTCAATTGGTTCGCGAGGGTCTGGGGATCACGTTGGTGCCCTGGGTTTGGCCGGAGACCTCGCCGTCACGGAGAAATCGCCGGTGAATGTCGTCTCGGTCATGAGGAAGACGAACCTGACATGCGGGATCCACTGCAGTGACACGTCGTTTCCCTCCTTTTCTTTTATTCAAATCCAGATTTTTGGTATTCTTGCAAAAATCATATCTCTAGTTCCTGTGATACAAAAATTGTGAAACAAATTTTGTGATGTTCCTTGAGATGGCTAGTTTTTAATAAAAATATCAAATGCACCATATTTTCTGGGAATAATAATTGTTATGATTTAATTTTGTCATTTATGTATAAATTCATATCTCTTGATTTACTGCTTCTTTTGCTATGAAATTTTTATGCAATGCTTTGAGTGGTATAAGAATGCTATGATAAATATTTCATGATTTTTGGAGTATTATATTTGTGATATGTGATTTATGCTTGTGATATGGCTTGTTTTCTTAATTAAATCATAATAAATGTTTGGTGCTTATGCTGGTGCTCTACTCTGGTGTCAAACTTGTATGTGGTAATAGTAACATGTAAATAATCTGAAATCTGTTGTTTGACACTATGTAAGCTATGTTTCTTAATTTATGAAATAAGCACCTTGTCACATGTTAAATGCTTATCTTGAATTTGGCATGTGCAATTGTTCTGAAAATTTTATGGTAATGTCAAGATGCTATGCTTGTGCTTGTGTAATTTTTGTAGATTTTTCTGAGAAATTTTGCTGGTATCTTGTAAATGGAATTAATTTAATAAATGCCATGTTATTATATGTTTAGTGGTTAACATGTGATGTTCTGGTAATCTTAGGGTAATCTTGTGCTTGTAAGCCATTTGGTTGGCACTAAATATGTTTTGGCTATGTTATCAAATAATTAATTAAAGGGTTAAAAGCTATTCTGGACAGCAAGGGAGTAATCTAACCTTTGCTTGATGATAATTTGGTTTTCTGGAAGACTTGTCTAAATCAAAGTTGTTGTAACCTTTATGAACTAGCTGTGGTTTAAATTTGGGATCATTTGGTCCAATAGTCTAAAATTTATGGCTCTTCCAAGTTAGGTTCTAAAAATTGGTGCTTTCTGTTTTTCTAGGACAGAATCTGGAATTTTACTTAATTAACTTGTTTAACTTATGAATCTTGCTATGAAGTTTAAAGATTAAATATAGACAATTTCATAAGCTTTCCAGAATGTCTTTATTTATGTTTGTTAGATCTATATAGCAATAGTTATGATCTGTTTACTGAGCTATTCTGTTATGTGATGCTAGCTGTTTATAGTTGACTTGGTAAGTTTTGCTAAGCTAATTAGTCATCTTGTGTGAAATTGTTATGAAAGTTACTCCGTAAATGAGTGTTCAGTGAGTTGTAATTATGTTATCAAGCATTCATCCTCATCTAGGATGCACACATTCTTATTCATCGTGCATGCAATAGGTGCACCGAAAACGACCGCTTTGTTCGAGCTCAATCAAGCGAACCCCGAGGGCCAGGAGATCAACCCAGAGGCAGAGGTCCAGCAAGCCGAACACGAGGAGCCCGAAGAGGAGGTCGAGTGCCCTAATCACGAGCCTTCCTCGTTCATGAAAGGCAAGCCCCGGAGCATCTTAAGTCTCCCACTTTAATTTCGAAAGTTTACTTGAATATGTTATATCTTTGATGCATTACGTATAGGAGTTGTGATGAAACCCTAGCTGCATTATCCTTATTCCTTGTCCAGATATCTTACCATTGCCTGGTCATAGAGCTAGGATCGAGTAGCAGCTTAGCTATGCTTAAATCGGTAGAAGTCAGGTGATATCCTGTCACCTGCGCGAGATAGGGTTGTGTCGGATCACGATTGTCTATATGTGCTATCGTGGAAGGAACCTGATTAAAATGATTTAAGCCGGGTGGAGTTTTGCAAGGTTGTAGTAACTCCGTTTGTGGCAGCTAAGGACCGATCGTTGTACGTCCTCTTGTCATGTTGAACGCATGCCTAACACTTAGTTGGCCGGATAACTCGTTCCGACCGCGAAGCCTAGTAGTATGACTCAGGCCGGAAGACCGGCAAGTATAAAGTGTGCACTACCAGAGGAAGTGCTGTGTGTGGGGGACCATTGGCGTAAGACCAAAGTGAGGTGAGTTAAAAGTCCTGACCTCCCTAGCAGAGTGGTAGCCCTGGGAGTGCGGCGCTGATCGGAGCCGCGATTCCTGAGTCGTACCAAAGGTGACCCGCTGGCTCTCAGATGGGGGATGCTTGGGTGAGTGCTAGCAATAACCCTGCAGCTCGATAGGAATCGATTTGAATCGCCGTCTCTCCCGGATAGTGAGAACTTGACAGAGCAGCGGCAAACGTAGCATTCATTAAAGAACAATGGTCCGTAATAATGATGACAGCAGGAAAGAGCATATGATGAACTTGATATGGTTATTATTGTTTGTATTACTCAAAGTGAAGTGCTTTAGTACAGGTGATAATCTAGTGCTGGGCTAATCAAGATTAATATGATGCCTTTACAAATAGTATATTAATCATTTGAGCTTTTGGCAAATGTTGAGTCAAGCCAGCTACACTTTATCCTTAGCCTTGCATGATCCTTGGTGTCTTTTATGTTTTACTAGACGGGTAACTCTAGCTGAGTACATTCTCATACTCAGGGTTTATTCCCACCTGTTGCAGATGATATCTTTTATGATGGCATCTGCAAGACCTGTCTCCATCCTGCTAGGGATGAAGACTAAACCGTTGGGGACGGTTCTCTAACTACTTCGTACATGTTGCTTTTGATGGATGGCATGACACTCTGGCAGAAACAAGAACTTGTGAACTAAACTTTGCAATGTGTGTTGTAAACTATTTTGCTTCCGCTACTACAAACTTGTGTTGTAATAACTAAGTAACTCCGATGTGGTGCCGCTTCGATGGCAATGAATTACTATGTAACATTCGCTGTGTTATGTTAAACTATTACGATCTTGGTTTGTTGCAAGTTGGTTTGAAGTCCTTCATGATTTCAGTTGACTACTGGGATTATATGGGCTCAAGTTTGGAAACTTGATTGCTAGTCGATCGTTTCTACACTTGAACTCTTATAATTTGGTCGGTTCTGTGACAGCTGGCATCGGACCAAGTTCAGCATTATAAATGCAGCGTTTGTGTATTTAAAAACAAAAGTGTTTTTAAATAAAAGTGTGAAAATCAATACTTAAGTTATGCCAGTGGTCGAATCCTCCTTGCCCATATAAGGACTTTAGGTGGCTAATTAAGTACTGACTTGGGGGGTTTTATTTATGCATCTCCGGCAGTACTCAGGTATGGATGTGTGATGACCGTAGTATGCTACCCTGTGGTCTAATGGTAGAGGTAGCCTTTCACATGTGAATTGGCCGCATATGTCGCTAGATTTAAATTATGCAACGTTGCACCTACGCCCTGGTAAGTGTGAGCTCTGAGAGCATGATCGTCCAAACGGTGGTCTAGGGGAGTGTTCGCGGTGGTTTTCTGGAGTGGTTACATGTCAAACTATGGAACCACGGAAGAAACTTAATTGGGGAGCATTTAATTTCCCGGGTAGCTGTGGTGTCACTGTTTGTGCATGTTGGGCATGTACAAGCAATGTGCACTTAGTTTACTGCTTTCTTGAGTGATATGTTGGGAATTGTAGGGCTGCAATGGAGTTTTCTGCAGGTACTCTAACAGCGCACGTGTAAATCGCTAGTTATCATATCGAGAGACGAATGTATGCCACCGTATATTCGTTAGAATATTAATTTCTAAGTTTGTGAGGACGTACGGTTCGCGCATTCATCATATCGCATTCATACATACATTCTATCTACTCCTTCCCGTACTATATCGTTCCTTTTTAAATTAAATAAATGTTGCTTAAATTAATCCTCTCTTACCCACGGATGTGCCCGCTTCACCTCGCCCCAGTGACACCCTTTTGAGCGAGTTTGGCACTCCTACTTTGCTTTGGAGGGTGCTACAGTCTATGAGGTATATTGAGCCACCTCAGTACTCTTGGTGGGAGGTGGACATGACGGGAGGTTTGCAGTGGTTCACTGTGCATGGGGTTGTCCCACCACATGGGGGCAGGCCTGCATGGACGGGGTGGACCTGCAACTCAGATGGGCAGACGCCATGGGAAGCAGCTCAGGTTGCAGCCCATGCTATGCTGCTCAACATCTATCAGAGGTTTAGCGATGAGCTGGCAGGAGGGCCAACGGCCTCCATTCCCCGTGCTGACCCAGCAGCAGCGGAGTGGAAGCAGGCTGATGGTTGTGCGTTGGTCCGAGGTCGAGGAGAGCGAGCTGAGAGTTCTAGTCCTGCTATGAGCGCTATGATGGCGGTGCTCAAGCTGTTCAGTCAGCGAGATGACACCTATGCCCAGGTGATGGTGGCTGTTCGCTAGGCTCAGGAGATGCAACAGAAGGCTAAAAAGCGTGCTTGCAAGTTTCGCAAGCAAGCTAGACTCCTAGAGCAAGCTCAGAAGGACCGCAATGACTGGGAAGACATTGCGGAGTACCGTAGGCAGCAGTGGGTGAAGGCCATTAGAGAGAGAGATCACAAGCAGGATCAGATGAGTCAGTTGGCTAGGGAGAGGGAGACAGTGCAGGAGCGCTTGGTGCAGATCACTTGTGAGAGGGATACTGCGCTCCGCGTGTCGCAGAACAGGCGCTGGGCTTAGGAGATGCACTAGATCCAGTCGCTTGAGCGGGAGAACTATCTGTAGGATCAGATTGAGGCTGGTCTTGTGGAGATTCACCGTCTCAACAACTTACTACACCCTATTCCTCGCCCTGCACCAGTGTACCCAGAGGTGCGACCTCAGGTGATCGTGGCCGATGATGATGGTATGAAGGTAGATGGACCAGCCGCGGCTGCACCACCTTTGCACGAGGACATGGAGGACGAGGAGCTTGAGCCGGTTAGCGACGAGGATGGAGAGGCGATCTTCGACGCTGACTCGGACGATGAGCCTGGAGTGTAGTGGGTAGTCGATAGTTGTTATGTAGGGATCTTTTGTAGCATGGCTGTCGGTAGTGGTGCTTTTGTAATCATGATGTAATCCGGAACCTTGATCTTTGACTTATAGCCTGTACTGTGATGGTGTAATAACTTTATGGACCCAATGTTGTTTAACCTTATCATGTTCGACCGGTTGTGACAATGTTTTCTGTTGTTGTGCATATTGCGGATATCTGCATGTGTTGGATTGGTGATGTTGTTTTGTGGAATTGAATTATTGTGCCTTTTTCTGTTAAGTTATTCTCTCAAATACTTTCAGGCATGAATATAAGTTCTTCTACGGCAAATCTTGTCATCATCAATGCTCAATGACTGTGTCTTTACAGATGTCTCGTGGCACTCGAGGTGCGGAACAGCGTGCGAATCTGAATCCACCCCCTCCTCCTCCACCACCAAATCCAGCTGAGCTGATACAAATGATGATGGAAAATCAGAGGCTCCTCACTGAAACTATCAACCGGATGGCAAACCAGGGTGGTCGGAATGCACCAGATGGGCCAGCACCTAATCAGTACAGTAGCTTCAAGTATTTCATGGATACTAAGCCCCCATCTTTTAGAGAGGCTGAAGAACCCCTTCAAGCTGAGGAGTGGCTGAACACGGTGGAACAAAAGTTCCGCTTGCTTCGGCTGACCGATGGTTTGAAGGCTGAGTATGCAGCTCACCAACTGCAGGGTCCGGCAGGCATATGGTGGAATCAGTATCGGGTGGCTCTTCCACACAACACTGTGCTTGACTGGAATCTATTCTGTGAAGCTTTCAAGGGGCATTTCATACCTCCTGGTGTCATGGAGATGAAGCATACTGAGTTCATGCAGTTAACTCAGGGAAACAAAACTCTGAAGGAGTATTTGCATGCTTTCAATCATCTATCTAGGTATGCTCCTGAGTTTGTGAGCCCTGAGACAAAGAAGATTGCTAGCTTCAAGAGGGGTCTTGGCCCCAAGTTGCTGAAGACTATGGGCCGCACTAAGTGTGCAACTTTCAATGAGTTTGTCAGTGATGCTCTCACCCAAGAGAACTACAACACTGTGTACACTGCGACCAAGACTCGCAGGAGGGCTTCTGAGGCCGGGGCAGGGGCATCTCAGTCTAAGGCTCCAGTGGCAGCTAGACCCCCGTATCGTGCTCCAACTCCTAACCAGCGATATCGTCCTCCGGCAAAGAAGAATCAGGCGAAGACAGGATTCTGCAAGGGTTACCCTATTGCTCTTCCTAGGGGCAACACGGGTCCCAGCTATGCCAAGACTCCACCTGCCATCCATCCGTGTTGGAACTGTAATTAGACAGGGCACTGGCAAAGCAACTGTCCTTACTAGCCAAAGAAGGGCAACCAAGGGAACGTCCGCCAGGGGCGTGTTCACTATACAACTGTGGAAGCAATCCCTTCTGGTGAGGTAGTTACGTCTAGTAAGTTTCTAGTTAACCAATGTGATGCACTTGTGCTTTTTTATTTAGGAGCATCACATTCTTTTGTGAGTTCAGACTTTGTGTCTAAGCATAATCTCAAGGCAATTACACTTGATAAGGGCAGTTATTGCATTAGTGCTGCTGGAAATGATATTTTTACCAATCAAGTGGTTTTGGGGGCAACTCTGGAAATAGGAGACCGTCAGTTCCTTGCTGATCTAGTTGTTCTACCCGGTGTGGGTATAGATGTAACTTTGGGTATGAAATGGATGAGTGGCAACGGAGTTCTTATCGACACCACCACTCATGTAGTGATGTTGAGAGACCCGAATACCAAAGAGGCGTTCTTAGTGCAACTTCCTCGAGATATTCATATCCGTAGCACGATGAATGCAGTTACATCTAGGGCCATCGAGGATATTCCGGTCGTGTGTGAGTTCCCGGATGTATTCCCTGATGATTTGCCCGGGTTTCCTCCAGATCGGGATGTGGAGTTCAAAATTGAATTGCTTCCAGGTACTGCTCCTATCTCTAGAAGACCATATAGAATGCCACCAAACGAGCTACCTGAGCTTAAGACCAAGCTGAATGAGTTGTTAAAGAAGGGCCTTATCCGTCCTAGTTCTTCTCCTTGGGGTTGTCTGGCTATCTTTGTGAAGAAAAAGGATCACACCTTGCGCATGTGTGTGCACTATCGTCCTCTGAATGCGGTGACCATGAAGAATAAATACCCTCTTCCTTGCATTGATATCCTGTTTGACCAGTTGTCTAAAGCCAAGGTATTCTCCAAGATTGATTTGCGATCTGGGTACCATCAGATCAAGATCCGTCCTGAAGATGTACCTAAAATAGCTTTCTCGATGAGGTATGGGTTGTATGAGTATCTCGTCATGTCCTTCGGTCTTATGAATGCGCCTGCTCACTTCATGTATCTCATGAATTCGGTGTTCATGCCCAAATTGGACAAGTTTGTGGTGGTCTTCATTGATGATATCTTGGTATATTCTCGCAATGAAGAGGTGCACGCAGAGCATCTGTGTGTGGTGTTGTCGCGTTTGCGTGAGCATCAGCTTTACGCCAAGTTCGGCAAATGCGAGTTTTGGCTAAAGAAAGTACCTTTCTTGGGCCACGTCTTATCTAAAGAAGGCATATCGGTGGATCCGGCTAAGGTGCAAGAAGTGCTGGATTGGAAAGTTCCAACTTTGGTGCACGAGGTTCGGAGTTTTCTAGGTCTGGCTAGGTATTATCGTCGATTCATTCCAGAATTCTCAAAAATATCCAAGCCTATGACTCGACTACTTTAGAAAGATAAGAAGTTTGTGTGGACACCAGAGTGTGAAGAAGCATTCCACAAGTTGATGACATTGCTTACATCAGCTCCTGTCCTAGCTCAACCTGATATCGAGAAGCCCTTCGATGTCTTCTGTGATGCGTCGGGTATTGGTTTGGGCTGTGTGTTGATGCAGGAAGGTCGTGTTATCGCGTATGCCTCGCGCCAACTTCGAAAGCATGAGGTCAATTACCCTACTCATGACTTAGAATTGGCTGCAGTTGTCCATGCTTTGAAAATCTGGAGGCACTATTTGCTGGTTAATCTGTGCAACATCTACACTGACCATAAGAGTCTCAAGTACATCTTCACTCAACCTAAATTGAACATGCGGCAGCGAAGGTGGCTTGAGTTGATTGAAGATTATAATCTTCAAGTGCACTACCATCCGGGCAAGGCAAACGTGGTTGCGGATGCCTTGAGTCGGAAAGCGCACTGTCATTCAGTTCTCATGGAAGATCCATGGTTGTCACATCTTATGCACCCACTTGTGCTCAACCAGATTTCTCTGGAGAGTTCTCTTCGCAATCGAGTCATCGAATTGCAGCAAACCGATGTAGGCATCTACCATATAAAGAGGAAAATGAAAGAAGAAGAAACCAAGCATTTCCGGGTCGATGAGAACGGAATCCTATGGTTCAAGGATCGACTCGTGGTCCCAAAAGACCGTGAGCTACGAAACCAGATTTTATGTGAAGCTCATTCATCCAAGTTGTCTATCCATCCTGGTAGAAGCAAGATGTATGAGGACCTAAAACCTCTGTTCTGGTGGACCAAGATGAAAAAGGAGATTGTAGCTTTTGTCGCTCGTTGTGATAACTGTTGTCGTGTGAAGGCCGTTCACATGAAAGCAGGCTTACTTCAACCCTTGTCCATTCCTGGTTGGAAATGGGAAGAAGTCAGCATGGATTTTATCTCTGGACTCCCAACTTCTGTTAAGGGTTACGACTCTATCTGGGTAATTGTAGACTGTTTGACCAAGGTTGCTCGTTTTATTCCAGTTCTAACTGACTATCGTCCACATCAGTATGCAGAGTTGTACTTCGAGCACATTGTCCGCCAGTATGGTGTGCCTCGAACTATCATCTCAGATCGTGGACCGTAGTTCACTGCCCGTTTTTGGGAGTGTCTTCATGAGCAAATTGGTACTCACTTGATTCGTAGTTCGGCATATCATCCTCAAACGGCCGGCCAAACTGAACGTGTTAACCAAGTCCTAGAAGACATGTTGAGGGCATGTGCTCTCTCTTCATAGGGTTCTTGGGTAAAGTGGTTGTCATTAGCTGAGTTCTCTTATAACAATAGTGTAACACCCTAGGTGTTAAGCATGCACTTAGTCTCATCAAAACATTCATAAGCATTCTCATCAAGCATAGCATCACATGAGCATGTCATCCATTCAAAGTGTGATTTTATGTGCTTTATTTTATGTGAATTAAATGTGTTAAAAATATTATGCTTGTTTCTAAAATTGTGAAATATTCAAATTAGGTTGAAATGAGTGTTAGAATATTTAGGAGTAATTTTGTGATATTTTTTGGAGCCCTAGAATTTGAGAAATGGAATTTATACAAAAATCCCCAAAATAAATTTATTTGAAAAGCTAGAACTAGTTTTAATCTGTAATTCAAATTCTATTTGGAATTTGGTCTTGCTTATTGAAACAAAGTTGTAGGGTTTTTGTTTTGGAACAACTGTGCTTTTGGGGGAAAAGGGTGAAAGTGATTTTTAAACAGTCCAAATGAATTTAGAAAGAAATTGAGAAAAGAATTTCAAAAAAAAAGAAAAAGAGACAGGCGCTGCTGCGCTAACCCCGCCTCCCTTTCGGCCCAGCCAGCAGCCCGACCTGCCTCCCCCTCCCCTCTCTCTCCCGCGCGCGGCGCCCGCCTCGCCCCATCCAACAACGGCCACGTGGTGGCCGTACGCCAGCGTTGGGAGCGCCGCGGCCGACCACCCCCTCCCTCTGGTCGGGACACCGCCCCGCGTCCCCAGACCACTCCCTCCATTCCGTCGCCCGCGCCTTCTCCCTCCTTCCTCCGTCCGCGCAGCAGCTGCGCAGCAGTTCTGCCGCGTGCCATTGCCGGAGAAAGCCCCGCCGCCCGCCGCCCGCCGCACCAGAGCTCCAAACTCGACGCCAAGAACACCAGCGCACTCGCCGTCGCCGCGGTAAGCCCCTGCGTACGCTCTACCGAGGTGAGAAGCAGCCGTGCGCCGTGAATCGTTCGCCAGAGTTGCTCCGACCTCACCGGAGAGCTTCGCCGCGACGGATCTTGCGATATCCTGCCTCGTTTCGCTCGCTCTTTTGCGCGTTAGGTCCGTAGCTCGATGGGGAAGCTCGGAGGAGCTTTTGCGCGCTCTACCGCACCGGAGCGGCCTGGCCACGGCGAGCAGCGCCACCGTGCCGCCATGCACGCTCGTCGGAGGTGTTCCGGTCATCCTCCGGCCAATCCGAGAGTACCCCTGGTGCGTCTCGCTGCGGGGAGCACGATGGTGCTCACCCCGTGGCCGGGGACCTCACCGCCGGCGAGATCTATGGTTTGATATGGTTGCATGTCATGTTTGCACAACTTTTCTGTATAAATATATTTAATCCATGTTTTTGCTGAAGTTGGAAAATGCATAGTAATTGAAATATAACTTAGAAAAATGTGAAACTTGTTTTGCTGGCTTTGCATGGATGGACAGTCACTGGGAAAATATTGCTACACATTATTTGCGGAATAAATGAATTTAGGGTGATTTAAATGCTTGCATGGTAGTGGTTTATGATTTTTAATAAATATTTGGATCATGCAATTAATCTAGAATTTTTTGTGGTTGTTTCTTATGATAATAAGTAAATTATGAAAATATGAAATCTTCTGTTTGACACTTATACCACAGTAGAGTAATTGTACTTGCCCTTATTAATTAATCTTGTGATTTTTGTAGCTCAAAATAAGTGTCCAAAAATTATGAAAAATTTATGGTGGACCTTGTGTTTGACCGGTAGTCTCCTGTGATTTTTGTGGAATTTAAACAGAAATGCATGCTAATTTTGATGGGCCTAGAAATGAATAAAGAAATTATGAATTATTGTATATGGTGTAAATAGAATAAAAGGGGTTTGGTGTATCTTTGAAGCATCTTGTGAGTTTGCTGGTGATACTTTAGGATAATTTGTAAAAAAAAGGAAATAGATGATTAGTGTGTTTACATGTTCTTGGATGATGTTGACTACCTTCTAAAGAGCATGACCAATTAAATCACCTATGCATCATGTCATGATCATTTGGTACCTTCTCATACAAGCATCCACTCGGGCATCTCGCACTCCACTCATGAGCACACATGCATCATACAGGCTCGCAGGAGAACGTGGTGGGACCCGAGGAGCAGGAGGAAGCGCAGGAGCAGGAACCTCTGGGAGTGTCAGAGCTCGGAGAGGAGCTGCAGGAGTGCCCAGATCATAAGCCGAGCACGTTCGAGAAAGGCAAGGCCCGGAGCATTCTAAGTCTCCCTATTCTCACTAACTTAAATAATATGTTATGCTTGGTCTACTATGTTGCATTTAAGTGATAGGAATTGCTTGATACCGTTGATGCATATGCACTCCTTGATATCACCACTCGTTTCTCTACCTTGTCCTATGTTGATAGGCACGGAGTCTATGCTTAGCTTGCTTAGTCCGGTAGAAGTCGGGTGATTTTCTGTCACCTGCGAGATATAGGTGGATACCTGCATGATTAAGCAGTGATTGCTTTGGGAAAGAATAACCAAGTGTGGAATGGAATTTGAGACCGAGCAGGGCCTTATGGTGGGTTGACTATAGTGCCCCTGCCTGTGTCGATTAAGGACCGATCATTGACAGCCCTCTTGTCATGTTGAACGCATGCCCCACACTTAGCTGGAAGGATAAGTCGTTCCGACCGCGAAGCCTGAACACTATCCGGGCCGGGAGTCGAGCCGCCATGCGCTGTATTGGTGATGCTTGAGGAGAACGACGAGGGCGCGGCACGCAACCTTGGTATACCTTGGATACCTCGGTCACTGGAACAGTCCTCGGGTACTGGTGGTGCCTGCCGAACCCGCGATTTGGTCCTGGATAGTGTAACACGGTGATCTGTAGCTCACTTGATCAGTGAGTGTGGTTTGTGCGGGAAATACCTCGCCAGCTGGTTAGAAATCGATTCGAATCGCCATCGCTCCTGGACAGTGAGCACTTGACATCAGCCTTGTCCTCGAAGGAAGGACTATCGAACACTTGGGTTATATGATAAATAATTGCATGAATGCTATGATGAGGTACCATCATATTACTATACTTGCTTGTAATAGTGCAGGTGCAAACCTAGATAATAGGTAATAATACTTTCAACTTGAGCAAATTAAAGAAGAAGGAATTTCCTTAGGATATGTTAATAGAATTGTGCTTTTATGCAAAAAAGTCGTCAGCTACCCCCCACTATATAGCTTTCATGATCCTTGAAGAGTCTTTATTTTAATTTATGACGGGTAAGTCTAGCTGAGTACATTCTCGTACTTAGGGTTCTACTCCCATGTTGTTTTGCAGATGGTCAAATGTACTATGGTTATTGCATCCTCTGCCTGTACCCAGCTATGGGTGATGACTAGGCCAAGGGCGATGGTCACTTCGTCTCTTCTTTTGCTTTTGTGGGAATGACCAAAACTATGGCACTGTATCAGACTAAATGTGTGTGTGTTATTTTCAACTATGAAGCTTCCGCTACCTGGGAACTTGGTTTGTAATAACTTTAAGCACTCTGATCTTTCTCGATGAATGTTTTCGAACTGGATGTAACTGTGAATGGTGACCGCTGAACTTATTACGATCTTGGCTGTATGTACGATATGTGGTTTGAAATCCTTCGAGATTTCGCGGACTACCGGGGATTATATGGGCTTAAGCTCGATGGTTTGACTATGCAAATGGTCGCTATTAGGCTTAATCTCTTATAATTTGGGCGGTTCTGTTATAGCTGGTATCGGAGCAAGGTTTAGCGAGTTACTGTTCATAAGTACGTTCTGAACTAAATCTAAACCGGTTTAATAAAAGATTTTTTTATTAATGATAATCAAGGTGTTAACTAAGTTTTGGAAAAACTATCTAGTGTGCCATGAACATATCCTTTATGCCCAACTAAGGACTCTAAGGTGGCTAGTTAAGTACTGACTTGGGGGTTAATGCATCATATTTTTATTTCGTCGCTCATACGGCGTGCAATAGTATGAGTACCCTTCATTTGAATGGTAATGTATGGATCACTTTTTCCTCTACGCCTCGGTAAGTGGGAGCTATGAGAGTATGATCGGATACACTGCCGGTCTAGGGGAGTGTTGTTAGGTGCTGTGTCATGCACACATGTTTGGTGTGTTTGGGAACAGTACCGCATGTTGGGAGATTCCGTCCTGAGAGGCGATGCCATCATTAGGGTGATGATGTGGGTAGTAGCACGTCATATGCATGGACGGGGTGTCTGTGTATGTGGGGTGTATAGCTTTAAATTCTTGTTCTGCATGTTCATACTGTGGTTGGGCTGAAATGAGTTTTCTGCAGGTACACTAACCACGTCCCCGCTCAGAATGCTAGTTACGTTATGAGAGAACGTTGTGTGCCACCGCATATACCACTTAGTGTTAACTTTTGTTCCTAAGTTTGTGAGATCGTAAGTCCGTGCATGCATCATGTTCATTTCATATCATTGCTTACTTTCCCCCTTAATTTAATCTGTCCCAATTTTAAATAAAATAATTAAAGATAATCCTCGATCTTAACCAAGGTATTCCATTTGCAGCAGATGGCACGCACTAGGCTCACCGCTCACAAGTCCACTGGTGGGCGGGCCCCTCGCCATCCGTTGGTAGCCAGGAGCTCACGTTATAAGAGCAAGTTCCTGGAGGAGTTTGGGATACCCACCTTGCTATGGAGGGTGCTCAGTTCGATGGGGTATCCCGAAGGAAGGGAACCTCGCTACTATTGGGACAAGGAGCAGCTCGGTGACAGGACTCTGGTGGGGATCAATGCAGTGGTCCCTACCACTGGAGGTGACCCCACCTGGGGTGGCTGGGTGTACGAGTCCCGAGGTGCCACGCCTTTCCACGGTGCCAGCAGGGCAGCTTTTGCAGTTCTGAGGGACCTCATGGAGAGGTTTCCATAGGAGCTGGCCCACACCTTCGCTGGGGTGTTTCCCCGAGGTGACCCCTACACTTCGGTGTGGGATCAGTCTGAGGTGAACGCTCTAGAGAGGGGTGCGGATGAGGACCAGCACAGTGACAGCACAGCTATGTGTGCTATGTACGCCTTTATGAAGACCTATGGAGGCCTAGAGCGTTGTTTGGGTCACTTGTCCAGGTCTCTTCTCACAGTCCAGGATGAGAAGCACCAGCTGCAGCATGAGTTCGACACTGAGGTTGAGAGGCTGCAGGCAGAATTAGCCCGCGTGACCCAAGAGAGGGACCAGGCGGTCCAGAAGAACAGTGAGCTGAGCCAGGACCTGCTTGCAGTGAGAGAGCAGTGAGACAGGGTGACTACTGCTCATAGGAACTGTGAGCGCATGCTAGTCCATGTGCTTGGTCAGAGGAATGAAGCCTGGCACGAGGAGGACACTTTGAGGGCCCGACAGCTAGAGCTTGAACAGCAGCTAGCTAATGCTGAGGAGTACAATGAGAACTTGCATGAGGAGATCCACCAGCTGCATAACCAGCTCCACCCTCACCACCTGCCTAGAGCAGCTGAGCTAGACTCTGAGGACGAGATGGATGAGGATCCAGAGATAGGGGTAGCTGCTAGTGGAGATGAGGACGAGGAGGGCTCCGGCATGGACAGTGACCATAGCGAGTAGATGCTAGGGCTCTATAGCTAGTTCTTCTTCTTTTGTTGTTGATGCTGCATGGCATGTCTTGTACTTTTGGATCTGGGCTATGTAAAACTTTATGAGATGACGCTGAAAGTCCAGTGTATGTATACTGGCAAGTTTGGATGTACGCGAATCATGTTGCTTGAATGTTAAATAATCTGTTAGTGATGTTGTGCGTGGATGATGAATTGTTGTGCCTCTGTTTATTGTGCGAATTTATTTCCTCAGTAAATTCAGTATGGCATGATTCTCCACATGTCTACCGTTGATGGCAACTCCTAACGATTGCTTATCATTGACGTATGCAGATGGTGCAAACACGTGCGGGGGTAACAGCAACCCCGGTCTTGGAGCAGGTACATCCGGAGGTGGGGCTCGACGGAATGAGGAAAGAGCACCATCACCACCACCACCACCTCCTCTGTACACTGCGGATATGTTTTTCGCGCAGTTTCTGGGGAGTCAACGCAACATGGAACAAATGTAGCGCAATATGGAAGAAGCCCTGCGCAACATAGCTGACAACACCCGCCGTGGGGATAACCAGGGTGGCCGTGAGGTCAACCAGTATAGCTCTTTCAAGGACTTCATGGACACCAAACCACCAATCTTCAAAGAGGCCTCGGAACCGCTCGAGGCAGACGAGTGGATCAACACCATGGAGCAGAAGTTCCGTCTTCTTCGGATGACTGAAGAACTGAAGGCCGAGTATGCAGCGCATCAGTTACAAGGACCTGCTGGAATTTGGTGGTCCCATCATCGTACCACCTACCCAGAGGGGACCCCGATTACCTGGAACCGCTTCACCACCGCGTTCCGAGGAAATTATATTCCTCCGGGTGTGGTGGAAATGAAGGTTGGGGAGTTCATGAGGCTGTCTCAGGGGACGAAATCTGTGAAGGAGTATCTGCACGCTTTCAACAATCTTGCTTGCTATGCCCCCGAGTTTGTCAACACGGAGGCCAAGAAGATCGCTAGTTTCCAGAGGGGTCTGAGCCCAAAGATGCTGAAAACCATGGGTACAGGAACCCGGACTACCTTCAATGCTTATATCAGTGACTGTCTGACCCAGGATAACAATAACAACAACTATAGTACGTCCAAGTCTTGTAAGAGGGCTTTTGAAGCCGGGTCATCTCAGTCCAGGGCACCCGTGGCAGGGCGACCGCAGTATCGTCCTCCTGTCCCAGGTGCTAGGTTCCGACCGCCGCAGAGAAGGAACATCCAACGCAGCAGAAGCCGTACAAGGTGGCGATAGCTCCTGCCAAGCCAAAGGCAATTCAAGCTGCGGCACCTGCCACCAACAATGCGACCAAAGGTCCGTGCTACAACTGCCACAAGATGGGGCATTTTGCTAAGGAATGTCCCTACCCCAAGAGGCAACATACAACCTATCCGGCTCGTGTACACCATACCTCGATAGAGGAGATCCTAGAAGGAGAGCCGATAACAGCTGGTATGTTCCCTGTCAACCAACATCTTGCAGTCGTTTTGTTTGATTCTGGATCATCGCATTCATTCATGAGTCAAGCATTGCACAAAAACATGATCAACCAGTTACAGATCTGGGTTATGGCTATTGTATCAGCTCAGCAGGGGCAGATGTGTTAACAAATAGAGTGGTCAGAGGGGCAACCCTGGATATCGGTGGCCGAGTGTTTCGAGTGAATCTAGTAGTCATGCCTGGATTAGTTTTGGACGTTATCATGGGCATGAACTGGATGAGGGAATGGGATGCTGTCATAGATACTGGGAAGAGGATGTTATCTCTTAGAGAACCCCAGGGCGGTAGCTCTTTTCAAGTACCTCTGCCCCATCGCCTTGACTTTGCTAGCATCTCTTGTGCTACGC